>NC_022023.1:20325759-20342186 GCF_000317375.1 Microtus ochrogaster
GCTTTTTCAGACCCAGGCCAGCTGGCCTTGGTGAGTTCCCGATAGAACATCTCCATTGTCTCAGTGTGTGGGTGCACCCCTCGTGGTCCTGAGTTCCTTGTTCGTGCTCTAGCTGAGACAATCTTGAAGGTGAACAGTCAGGCTCAGTCACCTGGGAACCAGCAGCTTTAGAGCAGGATTTAACCCCACAGTGGAGGAGATTGCTCAGAGTGACGACGGAAATGTTCTCTGGACCTGGTAGGTAACAGTCTGCCTCCTTTCTCACATCCAGCGTCCTGACAGTGTTGAAAGAGGAAAGCCACACTGGTTTTGGTGGTACACCCCTGTAATTCTAGCCATTGGGAGGCATGGGGGAGGGCCCCCAGTTTCAGATCATTATGGTCTCTATAGCAAGACCCTGTCTCGAAGAATTGGGGAAAAAAAAAGGAGCTGAATTCGTTGACCTGGCCTGAAAATGTCACTTTGAGTGTCTGAGTCAGGTTAACTTCTCCTGGGAGGCTGAACAAATGTCTGTTTATCCCACACAGGACAGCACAATTCTCCTTAAGTCTGGTTCAATGAGCCAATGAGTTTCTTAGAGTTGCTTATAGGAGCGTGGGCAACTGGGGAGCAGTTACACCACTGAAGAGAACATCTTTTCTCCGGCTGCCTCCTCAGGGAGGGATGGGGCTTTGTGAGCCGCTCCCCCACCCCACGATAGAATGATAGCAGCTTGTTATTGTGATAACAATGATGGACACAGACTGTTGAGAGTTCAAGAGGGACAACAGCCATGTCGTGCCTAGAAGGCGGCAGTGTTCCCGAACACTGCATCGGCAGAGGCAGTCTCTCGAAAGGATGCAGAACAGGGATATGCATTGTATTTAGTGGACTGTGGGTGAACAGATACCCACACTGTGAGATCTTAGTGAATAAATCGTGGGAATCCAGGACCCGGGTCATCTGAAGCAAAGGAATGTATTAAGACAGGAAGGACATTTACATGGGAATCTGTTGCATGTGCCACAGACTGGCGTCTTCTTTCTTTCTTCTTCTGTCTGGATGGAAGTAGGTGGCTAAACACACAGAGAGAGGCTCTGGCAAGCTGTCAACGTCTTCAGCTCACCAGCTTGGGTATCTTCAGTGACTCAGACTCTGAAGCTTCTGTCTGTAAGGACATGCGTGGCTGACTGGCAAACCTGGTATTAGATTAGATTCTGAAAGGAAGCATGCCGAAGAGGATGTATTTTTGCTTTTAGTTGACTCGTTCTACTTTTCCTCCCTCCCTCCCTCTCTCCCTCCCTCCGTCTCTCCCTTCCTTTCTTCTCTTGTTTTTGTTTTTGTTTTTTTTTTTCTTCTGTTTTTTGAGACAAGTTACTCAATGTAGCCCTGGCTATATCCTGGAACTCACTCTGTAGATCAGGCTGGCCTCCAGCTCAGAGATTCACCTGCCTCTGCCTCCCGAGTGCTGGGATTAAAGTCGTGCACCACTGCCCTGTTCATTTTCTTTCTTTAAGTCATCCAGGCTGATCAATACTGAGAAGCTGGTGAGGTGGTGCTATTGATCGCGAGGGAAGTATAAAGAAAGGCCTCTGCTTCTTGTGACAGCGGCCTCTAGAGGAAGAAGAAGGTTCAGGAGATCCTAGATGTCCCACCAGGCTTGGGCCAATGGGGCAAGGTGCTAGGGACATCAAACTGATGAAGCTGTTTGGAGGAGAATGGGCAAGATGTATTCAATAGGAATTGTTGGACATGCTTCCTAAGGTTAAAGCAAGGCCAGGGCTACTTTAGATAATGTAAAAAGGATGATACGCAAACCCAGCTAAAACTGGGTCAAGCCAAAATGGGAGGGGGCAGAGTTGTTATTACTTTTTATCACTGAGGAACCTAGGGTAAGTCAGCTTCAGGTGCAATCAGATACAAACATTCAGATGTACCAGAATGTGTCTCTCTTTGTTTCTTTCCTCTTTGCTTGGAGTGGAGTCAACTTTGGACAGGCTTTTCCCACACAGTGGGAGCCCGTATAGTGGTTACCAGCAACCATGGCTTCTTTCATATTGCTTAGCAACATCAGCTGAAAGAAAATTCTGGCTAAAGCCTCAGAACGGAATCTCACATGTATAAGCTGGCTCACTCTTCCATCTGTGACTGTTTGGAATGGTGATTGTCTTAGTTAGGGTTTCTGTTGCTGTGAAGAGACACCACAAGAACAGCATCTCTTATAAAGGAAAACATTTAAATCGGTGGCTTAGCATTTAGAGGTTCAGTCCATTATCATCATGGCGGGACATGGCAGCGTGCAGGAGAAGGAGCTGAGAGTTCTACAGGCAACAGGAAGTGAACTGTCTCACTGGGCATGGCTTGAGCTTATATGAGACCTCAAAACCTGTTTCCACAGTGACACATTTCCTCCAAAAGGCCACACCCACTCCAACAAGGCCACACCCACTCCAACAAGGCCACACCCACTCCAACAAGGCCACACCTCCCACTAGTGCCACTCCCTGTGAGCTTACGGAGGCCAACTGCATTCAGACTATCACAGTGATCCTTTGAGAAAGAGAAGAACCAGGAGACGATCACAGCCACCACAGACAAGAATGCTCTGAAGGTCTTGGCTTGGATTGGGTGTGGTAAATGGAGCAGGGACAGACCTTGTCCTAACCACTGAGACTCATCCGTCCCTGAAGCCACACAACACGAGGGACTGCCTGTAGACCAGCGCTTTGAAGAGAATTCACGCTATGTAATCTGGGCTGGGGATGCAGCTCGGGTGTTAGAATGCTTGCTTAGCATGCGCCAAGGGCTGAGTTTGATATCTAGCGCTGCATACACCCAGCATGTGGGCCTGCCTTTGGTGTCAGTGCTTGGGAGTCAGAGACAAGGGATCTCGAGCTATGTGTCAGCGAGACTAGCTCTGTTGGTGTGCTCGGGATTCCGGAGAGAGAACCTGCCTCTCTGTATAAAGTAGGAGCAATTGGGAAGTCACATATGCTTGTATACACACGTGTGCTAAACACACGCAAACAGGCATACATAGTGCATGCACAGTACACAGATACACACAGAAATGCATATTATTGGGTCTGCAGACCCAAAGACTCATAGAATCCGTCTGGGTTCAGAAACTGGGTTTTTGATGTCCTCTTTGGGGGACTTGTTGGCTTACTATTTTGACACCTGGTGCTATGCACTGTACAACAAAGTCAAGAACTTTCATGGCACTGAGCCTGGGCAATCTGACATGTCTCCCGACATGTTTCTCACCTCTCCGTTTCTTCCCTTCCCGTCTCTCCTGTCACATCCGTGTGGCAGTCTGCCTAGCTCATCCGGTCCGTTCACAGAAGAATGTTCTCCAGGAGTTTTTCTTGAACACACTCAGGTGGCTTATCTTTAAAATTCTTAGTGCATTCTAGTAGGGGATTTGCTCACAGAGAAGTTGGGCCTCAGAAGGGCTAACAAACTGTGTGGTTCTCTTGACTGAGAAAGCTCCATACAGATAGAGGAAGACCAGTGGGCACGCACACTTCCTCCAGCCTTGGGCTCTGGGCTTGGACAGGTTCCTAGGGGTGATGGATTGCAGCGTGCCCCGAAGCCGAGCTGCTGAGAGACCGAGGAGCTTGTGCAGTGCATTTAATGAGTAAGCGCTCCTGAGCCAGCTGGAGACAAAACCTTTCAGGAGATCTGCAAGGCCCTTGAAGGAAGGTTTTATTTCCCTAGGCTCCAGATACATTTTACCCAGTGAGCCCCAGCAGGAAAACTGGAACGAAATTTTTTTTTTTTTTTTTAAATCCTGACTGCTGTGAAATAGAGAATATTTTTAGCAAATCTGAAAGCTTTGGAGACAAGTCTCTTTCGTCGGGTCTCTGCTCAAGGCAGGCACTGAGGGAACCTTTCTGGATGCTGCTGGGTGTTGCTCAGAGCCTCCTGAGAGTGGTCTCATTGAGGGAACTGGAAGATGATGGTATCAGCCAGCCTGACCGTAAACCATTGTCTTTATGACACCATGAAGAGGCTGTCATCTGTGAGCGTAAGAACTATTTCCCTGAAGTCCTCATGCCCATCAGGAAGCCCACACCACACCGTGTTCTCAGCATGGTGGCTTATTTCAACTTTTTTAAAATCAGAGTTGATTGAGTTTGCAAAGGGCACTATAGTGTTATCTGAGTTTTCCATAATTGTTAAGTCCCAAAGAAATCACACAGAGGCCTTTATTAGTTATAAACTAATTGGCCCATTAGCTCAGGCTTATGAACTCTTTTTTTTAGCCATAAAAGCATTTATTGAGAGAGAGAGAAGAGATAAAAGGAGAGAAAAGAAATGAGAGAGAGAGAGAGAGAGAGAGAGAGAGAGAGAGAGAGAGAGAGAGAGAGCGAGATAACGCCAAGGAAGCAGAAAAGGAAGGCTTCTTATGAACTCTTGTAACTTATATTAGCCCATTATTCTTGTCTATGTTAGCCACACAGCTTGGTACCTTATTCAGCGAGGCAGTCACATCTTGCTTCTTCTGTGGCTGGGTCACGACTTCAGACCAAGCTTTCTTCTTCCCAGAATTCTCCTGTTCTCATCACCCTGCCTCTACTTCCTGCCTGGTTGTCCTGCCTATACTTCCTGGCTACTGGCCAATCAGCGTTTATTTAAAATATAATTGACAATGAGGACTACTGAGAACTCAAGAACAATGGCAATGGGTTTTTGATCCTACTGCACGTACTGGCTTTGGGGGAGCCTAGGCAGTTTGGATGTTCACCTTACTAAACCTGGATGGAGGTGGGTGGTCCTTGGACTTTCCACAGGTTAGGGAACCCTGATTGCTCTTCAAGCTGATGAGGGAGAGGGACTTGATCGGGGCAGGGGGAGGGAAATGGGAGGTGGTGGTGGGGAGGAGGCAGAAATCCTTAATAAATAAATAAATTAAAAAAAAGAAAAAAAAGAAAAAAAAACAAAAACAAAAACAAAATAAAATATAATTGACAGAATACAGACCATTTTTCCACATCACCATAGTTGCGTCCTCTTTGGTTGATGTCTGGGGTATTGGGTGTGATTCAGAGAGCTAGAAGACGGGTAGAGAGAAGACCTAGTCAAATGCAGTCAGGGTGATTTCAGAACACTCACCACGAGTGGTACCAAAGAAAGAGAGACATGCTTACTTACAAGGTTGGGGTTTCTTTATTCTGTCATTTACTCAGCGTCTGCATTGAGGAGACAGATGCCATAGCCTAAGGTGCTCACGGCAGGCAATGACAAGAGCATTAGGCCACTAGACAGTATGCAGGAGACCCAGTGAAATGCGATTTGGATGGTCAAAGAGAAGTTCAGAAAATTTGAATGATTCTAGATGGATGTTGTAAAGAGCAAGATGCACAACCTCTGGGTCCAAGAAAAGGCACAGATGCAAGAGACTGGGAGCCCAGGGGGCTGCAGGAGGGGATGTGGCAGGGGCAGGAGCTGACGTGGGTGAGACTCCTTGTCCTTGTGGAGGAATCTGTCCGGTAGCCTAAGGTCATTAGTCCATGGCTAACCATGTGAAGCTCTTCTGTTACCTTAGGGAAATCTGAGTGCTGGAACCCGTCTAAGTGCTGTGTTGCTAGCTAGCAGCTTCATCACCCTGCAGCTCACGAAAAGCCCATTGGTCCCTTAGCCCATGGCTGTGGGGATGACCCCACCACCTTATGGGAAAGAACCCAGAGGGAAAGGATGTGCACTCTCTCCCTGTAGCCTTTGAAATAGGGTGTCACTTGGGCTGTGTGGCCTCTGGGGAAGGCCCTGCTTGGGGACATTGAAAAGTTGACGTCTGTGGAGATGATGCTTAGGAGAGGCTGTGCTCAGAGCCACCTGTCCCTGGACTGTGCCTTGGAAGCTGGCCAGCCTTTGGCTAAGAACTGGCTGCTGATAGCTCTGGGGCTTGGCTCCAGGCTCTTGTCTCCTGAGTGCTGACAGAGAAAAGAGCCCTTGGCTTTCTCGAGTAAAAGCTTGGGTACTGCCAAGGAGTCAGGATGACCTCAGCTGACTCCAGAGAGCAGTATTCCCAAGACCACTAACTTTGGACTTTTCTCTAGTGCTGGGCACACTGACTGGCTTCGCCGTGGTTCTCTGGGATACGATTTCTTTTTAAATCCTGTGTCCCACCGCCTTTACCCATCCTCTACTGCCCTGGAATCCCAACCTTGCCTTTTTCGGACTGTGTATCCGTGATGATCCAGGAATCTGCTGAGATCATGTTCTCTTGTGTTTGAATCGGAGACAGTCTCAGGTCCACGTTATTTATGGACGGCACTAGTTACGGGCTCTTCTTTCTCAGCTGGTTGTAGTACCAAATAGGAAAACCCAGTATAGTGCTGGCGGGCAGGCAGGAGGCCTGGGAGGTTACTATGGCTGCTCCTCAGGAGTGAGCAATACGCAGGCAGTTGGCTTTGCCTCCTCCTGTAAAGGTAGGTGTGCTGTCCCCACTTGGGAATCAATGGCACTTGTCACATCTGCAGGGCCCCAGATGAAAGATGCCTTCCCCTCAAGGCATCATTAATGTGATTTGTAGCCCCCGTGTTTATGGAGTTGGCAGTTGCAAAGGACACTGGCTCAGATATGAAATGGTAAGCCCAAGCGTCCTGAGATGAGAAACCACAGTCTCCTCCTGCCTTTCCTTAAATGGCAAGCTTCTCCTTTCTTTACAACCCGAGTAGTCAGTGTGAATCTTAACCTTTCTTATTCATAAAAGTAGTGCATGCTTGTAGAAAGTTCGGACAGCAAGAGATTAAAAGAGGACTAACCTTGTCAGCCCATTGGGCATGCCTCGCCAGCTGTGCTGTCTGAATGTCTCCTCCGCTGAACTTGTACAGGCTGCCTGGTTTTGCAGATCTTTTAGGAAAAAAAAAATCTAGCCAGTTCAACATTTCGGTTTCAAGTTCAACCAAAAAATCACCAGTTTGTCTTTCTCTATTCAGCCTGTGCTGAACCCTCTGGCTCACAGGCCTTGCCATGCTCCCCTATGAGAAAGGCAGTCCTCCAGGACAGGGAGAGAGAAGGTACATATGGCATTTGTTTTGTTTAATTAAATTAATTAATTAATTGGTGCTTGGATGAGGCTGATGGCGTCCTTTCTTCAGGCTGTGGGTGGCAGTCCTAAGAAGGTGGACGCCAGTGCTGTGCCATCTGATGGTTCATGGGGCACGTGGATCACAGTGGGACATGTGGATCCCAGTGGGAATGGCTGGCTGACCCACTAGACACTTGGACCCTGACTCTGCCTTGAGCTGTCCTGCAGCTCCTTTCTCTGCGCCTGAGATCGCTCGCCATAATGAACTGTGGTCCCTGGATCCCTGCGGAAACTGTCATCTAGAGACTGGGAGCCTGTCCGTCAAAGGGCAGAGAGGGCACCATTGAAATGTGGAAGCATGTCTCTTCATGGTCAGGTGGGCGAGGGCTGGAGGGAGCACAGGAATGGACCCCCTTTCAACTACATACACATCTCCCAACATGGCTTCTCAGGGCTGTTTCAGGCAGGGAGTGATGGAGTAGACATAACATGGCATTCCTTAGTGGAATAGGGCAAGATTCAAATCTGGATCCAGAATTTTCTAGTCATGTGATTACAGGCAACATATGACCCTTTTAGAATGTTATTTATTCTTTTGTTGAAAAAAAGAAATTAAGAGAAAAGAAAGAGAGGAAAATACTATTATATTGGTTATTTTATTTTATTTTTATTTATTTTTTTTTTTTAGGACAGGGTTTCTTTTAGCTTTGAAGCCCATCCTGGAACTAGCTCTTGTAGCATACGCTGGCCTCGAACTCACAGAGATCCGCCTGCCTTTGCCTCCCGAGTGCTGGGATTAAAGGCGTGCCCAGTTTATGATGGTTATTTTAGAATTTCAGGTGCCTTTGGCAATGGAGCAGGCACTTCTCAAGGGCAAGGGCGACTATGTATCTGGCCCATGATCTCATTAATATATGGAATGTCCTGTGAGCATACTGTAGGAGGCTGCTTCTTTGTTCCCAGCTGCTCAGCCCTGAAATAATCACACAGAAACTATATTATTTATTATTTGCAATACTGACCCCATAGACACCTGGACCCTGACTCCTATAGCCAATAGCTTAAGCATATTTCTAGCTAGCTCTTACATCTAGAATTAACCCATTTCCATTATTTTATATTTTACCACAAGGCTTGTGTTCCTACTGACAGCTTGCGTGTTTCCCCTCTGGTGGCTCCATGGTGCCTCATTGACTCTGCCTTCTTTCTTCCAGCATTCAGTTTAGATTTCCCTGCTTAGCTATATTCTGCTACACCACTGGCCAAAACAGCTTCTTTATTCATTAACCAATAAAAGCAACACATATACAGAAGGACTTCCCACACCATGAGCACATCTTTCTTTCCCTTAGCTTCAACTGCGGGGGATGAGCGTTCCTATAAGTTGGGCACTAGGTTATACGGAATATAATACAGTTTTATATGTAACAACTCATCGATGAAACTTGGTACGATTATCTTTTCTATGTTTTTCAATTTTTTTTTCAGAAAAAAAAATGGAAGCAGCACAGGGAGGTTAATACTTTGTCCATAGCTCACACTATCAATAGTGAGGCGACAGCTCTAACAAGGGACGAGTCGGTTGTAGAGACAGTGCGGGATCTGGTATATAAAGAAAGTGTTTCTGTCATCTTGAAAGTCAGCATCTGATAACTCCAGAGCTGCAGTATTTCTTTTTTTTTTTTTTTTTTTTTTTTGGTTTTTTTTCGAGACAAGGTTTCTCTGTAGTTTTGGAGCCTGTCCTGGAACTAGTTCTGTAGACCAGGCTGGTCTCGAACTCACAGAGATCCATCTGCCTCTGCATCCAGAGTGCTGGGATTAAAGGCGTGCGCCACCACTGCACAGCCAAGCTGCAGTATTTCTTGACTCCATGTTTCCGAACCTGGGTGCCGGCAGCGGAAGAGAGAGGAACCATGGTCTTATTTCCTTTGGCTCCACATTTTCTTCCTCCTCTCACACAGTGAAGCCCTGTTCCAGCCATAGTGCATGGCATCTCCTATACTACCAGGCTCCGTACAGAGCTTGTATCTGACAGAATTTCTCCCATGACTTTAGCAGATCTTCGTCAAGTCCTAACATTCCTGTGATACTCGAGTCCCTGGTTTCTGTTTGCCTGCTTCTGAGTGTTCCCAGTTATATCCCTGGCAAGTTATCTGAGATGGATCCCACTGAGGGACCTGCTGTGTTCCCCCACAGGGGCTTCGGAGTGGCAAGCTCCATTTCCCACAGTCCCTCACAGCTTGGCTCTGGCCTGTGGCCTGGCTTCCCCCAGGCAGATCTACCTCATGGGATTTGGAAGAAGTGGCGTGAGGCAGGACCATGTTTTTACTGGGCCTACAGGATTGTGGGAGCTTTTTAGGTTTGCGTAGGACAGTCACAGCAGAAGTTCCTCTCTAGGGAGGTAAGGACTCAGAGCAGAGTACAGGGTGCCTTGCATCAACAGAGGAAACAGTGGCTTTCTTATTGGCTGGCACCTCCATCATGAGCAGGTCCTTATCTGGGAGTTCTTGCTAAGATCTCAGGTCCGGGGCCACTCAGCAAGCCTGCTTATCACTTCTGTAAAGACTTAATTTCCCATGTTAAGTACATTCCCCCCGCAGAAACCAAAGAGTGAATTGCATCATTGGGCTTGCATCTGCTGGCGGCTGTAGGTCTTTTATTGTTGCAGAAACTTAGTGAGGATTTTGTTGTTTTGTGTTTTCAAGCATCATCGATTCATGCTATGTGAGAAGTCTTACAATTCTTTTCCCAATTAGGACAAATGCCCTTCAAACTAGGCACACGTGGTCAGTGAGCTTCAAGCATGGACTACTCCGCCTGGCAGGAGAAACCCAGTTTCTTTGGGAAGTCACAGAGAACCGCGCTGTTCCGGCTGCTGAGATCTTGTCCGTGGCTCTGTGTTAACTGGCTTTAGCTGTGTTTCTGCCAAGGATTTTTTTTTTCTTGGCTTGTTCTCGCCTGGAGAGGAACAGCCTGTCCTTTGCTGCTCTGTTCTCCAGGGAGCTCATCAACGCACCCACCTTCCTCTCTCTGTCTCTTGGGGAATCCTGACACTGATCTGTGCAGCCTCCCCCTTCCTTTCTTTTGATGCGGCCTCTTCAAGTTCCTCTAGGCCTGGCCTGCCCGGCTTGCTCAGTGCTGCAGGGCGGGGATTCCTTTTCCCCTTTGAACGGGGTCCATACACCGTTGTTCATTCATCCTGATGAGCCTCCGCCTCAGAGCCAGGCTGGGAGCATTAGTGTGTGCTTCCGTCCACGGAGGCTCTTCTTTGGTTTATGGCATGTGAGGAGTCCCAGTGCGTGACTGACATCACACCCTTGGAGGGATGAAGCATGGAAAAGCACCGGTCTGCTTGCTCCTGAGACTCAGATCTTCCAGGGGCCGTGTGCATGGCAGTGGTAGTGGTCCTTGCATCGTTTTTAGGCTGTTTCTCATGACCCTTTAGTAGGATATCAGAGGGTTTGCTTAGCATTGAGCATACAGAAGAAATGCAAGCAAGAACGATAATATTGCCCTGAACACCTTCTGCTACTTGCATGTGTGCTAGTCAGGGAACACCAGAGAACAAAACTAGTAGGACACACATACACACTTGCACGCACTTGCACACATATTTACTGTTAGGAATTGATTTATGCCATATTAGGGGTTGGCCCTGGCAAGGCTGAAATCCACTGGACAGGCCAGCGAGGAGGACAGCAGAAACTCTTGGGCACAGGTTAAGATTTCCATCTGGGGAAATTCCATCCAGACATGCGTATTCTTCAGGGAATCCTCAGTTCTGCTCTGCAGGGCCGTCGAGACATTTTACTGCGATGGGATGGTGATTGAACAAGGAGCTGTGAACTGTGATTTGAAGGATGGGATGGAGTGGGGCACTCATTACCGTCTCAGGTCTCTGGTTGGGGGCCTGTGGGGCAGACGCCTTCAGCTTGGCCCCTTCCTTTGCCTCTTCACTCCAGGCTGTGTAGACCCTAGGGAGGGAGGAAGCAAGGACGGTGATGATGGTTTGAGTTGTCGCAGAAGCTGAGTCCCTCCACGGGTGCGAGTCAGCCATGCACAGGGACACGCCACACACGGTAAGTGAAGGTGGAGGGGAATCAGAGGGTGGGAGGCTCCTTGATGCTCCTAGCCCAGCTCTGAGAGCGAGTCTGATGGTGGTACATGGACAGAGGGAAGAAACACTTCCCATAGACTTAGGGAAGATGCTGAGTTCCAGGAAGCAAAGGCCCACAGGAGGAAGAGGCAGGTAGTTCCTATGAGTGGAACTGTTCACGATCATGCACGTTCTCCTGAGCGTTGACAAACCAGCGTGAGATGTGTATAGTGACACAGGCCTGTAATCCCAGCACTTGAGAGGCAGAGGCAGGAAGATCAGAGTTCAAGGCCAGCTTCAGCTACGTAAAGTTTAAAGCCTGCCTGGTCTGCATTAGACCCTGTCTTAAAAAGTCTCCAAATAACCACACCCCGCATTCCCCCCCCCCCCCAAATAACCCAAATCCAGAAAAACCAAACCAAACCAAAACAACAAAATGAGAAGCCAATGTGTGTAGGAGACAGAAGATTCTCCCTCCTGCAGTTTCTCATCTTGCCCTTTACAGCCCAGCTGTTTTTGTTTTTTTTTTTTGTTTTTTTTTTTTACAAAGGAACAGCTTACTCATAATTCCCAAGCCGAAGATACTTCTAGAAGGAACATCTGACATCATGGCTAAACAAAGAAGCCATAAATTGTGAATGTATATAAAAAAGAAAGTCCCCTAAGTGGGGCTTCTTTAAATTGTATGTGTCTTCCTGAGGGAGCAATCCATTCACCCTTAAACATCACCTGGCCCTGCGACCCTGGAGGTGCCGGGTGGAGAGTATTGACAGAGATTAATTTTTTTTTCCGAGACAGGGTTTCTCTGTGGTTTTGGAGCCTGTTCTGGAACTAGCGCTTGTAGACCAGGCTGGTCTCGAACTCACAGAGATCCGCCTGCCTCTGCCTCCCGAGTGCTGGGATTAAAGGCGTGCGCCACCACCGCCCGGCTACAGAGATTAATTTAAAGATGGTTTTCAGGTGGTGCTGTAGCCCGACTATTTGTGAATGAGCCAAATTCATGTGTTAAAACTAATACCTAAAGTGACAGACTTGGGCACGTGGGAGGTGACTATGTCATGAGGATGGGACAGGAAGGAACGGGATCAGTGCCTTTCCAGGGGCTCCAGATAGGTTCCTTCCTTGCCCCTCCCACCGAGGGAGGGGCTACGAGGAACACCCTGTTAGGAACAAGGAAGCCATCCATAGGCATCCACTCTGCAGGTGCCTTGATCTGGGGCTTCCAAGCCTTCAGAAAAGTGAACAGTACATTTCTTCTGTCTTCAGGTCCCTTGGTGGATGGTGTTTTGGTATAGCAGCGTACACAGGTGTTAGGTCAGTGGTTCTCAACCTTCCTAAACACTGTGACCCCTTAATACAGTTCCACATGTTGTGGTGACCCCCTCCACCACAAAATAATTTCATTGCTACTTTATAATTGTAATTTTACTTACGAATTGTAATATAAATATCTGATGCGTGACCCAAGGGGTCGCGATCCCTAGGTTGAGAATCACTGCGTTAGGTAAGACCCTGTAGCCCAGCGTAGTCAGGGCTGAGGACGGAAGTGCATGCCAGGCTGGGCAGAGAAGACCTGCGACAGCAAAGCCTACAGTGTGCCAGGTACAGTGATACTCTGGAGATGTAGTGAGGAGGGGTAGAGGGCGTAGTTAGGGGGTGCTGCACCGTAGCGGCACCCCTCTACCTGGGGCACGTGCCTCATGCTTAGTGAAAGCCGCTGCTCCTGTGACTCAGGCTGCCTACTTGTTTTCCCCAAACCAGCCACCGGATCTGGATGCCTGAGCTTGTTCTGGTTTTCAAAGGCACCATGGTGTCATAAGATCTGTACAAGATCAAGTCAGCCAAAGCTAGGGCATGGATAGGGCACAGCCCTAGCCGAGGGGCTGCTGGAAATGGACAGCAACCCCCAACAGAGGAGCTGTAGGTTTTCATTGGACGGGGCTCCGGGAGAGGCAGCTCGGAAGGCCCTACTCCCATGCGCATGCTGACAGCACTGAGTGGACTCAATGGGTTTAAAAAGCAGGTGGGCTGTCCTTGGACTTCCCACAGGTCAGGGAACCCTGATTGCTCTTCAAGCTGAAGAGGGAGAGGGACTTGATCGGGGGAGGGGGAGGGAAAGGGGAGGCGGTGGTGGGGAGGAGGCAGAAACCCTTAATAAATAAATAAAATTTTAAAAAAACCCTAAAAAAAAAAAAAGCAGGACATTGAGGCTGGAAGGAAAATCAGTGGTGGAGGAATAACTGGGGAGCTGGAAGGGAGGAGGTGGGGTGGACTTGATTAAAACACATTATATTCATGCATGAAGTTCTTAAGCAATACGTTAAAAAAAATCTAATCCAGAGGAGGTGGCATTCCCAGGTCATGTCCCTGGCCTGAAGGGCTTCCTTAGTTTCCCTGGGCTGAGCAGTTTCCAGCCATCACAGGATTCTCGATGACGTTCCTCCGGACTGTTCTTTTGGTTTGCAACACCCCACCAGTGTTTTCCTTCCGCATCCCTCTGGAGAGTTTTCTTGGCCATTGCATCTGAATACTTATTAGATTTTGCTTCTTGACCCTCCCCTCCGACTGTCCCAAGCTGTCCTATTTATAACTTGCAGCTGTTGGCAGGTCTGCAGTGTTAGCCTTTGGGGAGACGAACACAGGCTGGGTTGCTTGTGAGTTGTCTGGGAACACAGGCTGAGGCGTAGGAGACACCCAGGCGAGCTTATTCTCTCAGAATTTATGATGAAAAGTTGGATTTCTTGAGCCAGGAGTTTACGATGGACAACGGCCCTGTGTTGGCAATTTGCAAAAGGATGGGGACGGCACATTCCACTTCGGCAGGAACTGGCTAAAACCAGCCTTTTGACTCACAAATTAGTCAATAACTCTCTAGCAAAAATTAGAAATTGTGGCTTCAGTTAAAAATTGCTTCTGCTAAAGTAACTTTAAAAAGGAGGGGGAGGAGGAGGAGGAGGAGAAAAGCCACCCCAAATGGAATATTTGGGGCAAAATTTAACTAAGAGTTGTGGACTAAGACTTTTTCTTGCAGAGCGTGCATTCCGTAGTGTGCACATGGCTCTAACGAGACATGAGTTCTGGAGGAGGTTAGTGGTGATGGCGGTCGATGGACACATCATGTTGGGTTAAGATATAAAATCATCCACACTCTGCCCACCCTGATAAGCATATATAATTCCATGTTGACCTCTGACGGACTCAACAAACCGTGCCTTCCAGAGGCTTTTCCTGTTCCCCAGCAAGGCCTGAAAGTAGGGACCCTTGGAGAGCTCACCTCCTCACTCTGAAAAGTCTCTCTCTGTAGCAATTTTGTCGCTGGCTCTAGTACTTAACTTTTGGATTGTGCTTATTATTGCTTTTAGACCCCGAATGCGAAGCTGCCGCTAACTCGTGTGTCCTCTTCCTACACACCTGGAACCTTCCTCTGTCCCTGTTACTGTTTTTGGGACTCCTGCCCATCTCACTTTCCGCTTCGTGGAGGCTCAGATGAAAACCTGTGTTTCTGATGCTCTGTATTGTGGCCTGGGAGGATCCTGAGGGGAGGTTTCCCTTCTCCAAATTTGTCTCAGACTTTAGCATGTCAAAACTCATTGTAGTCAAAGTCAGCAGAACCCCTAAACCTCGGCTTCACTCATTGCCTGACAAGCCCAAGGGCTTTTTGGGGCAGCTTCGGTTCCTGGCAGGACCAGACAAGGTAGTTTGACCAACTCTCAAGATGCTGCTGCTGAAGAGCTCTCTGTAGGGGAAGTAGCACTTTTTTTTTTGCCCCCAGTTATGTGATAATGTTCTTTCAACCTTTAATTTCAATCTTTTTTTTTAAAGATTTATTTGTTTATTATATATACAACATTCTGCCTCCATGTATGCCCACATGCCAGAGGAGGGTGCCAGATCTCAGTACAGATGGTTGTGAGCCACCATGTGGTTGCTGGGAATTGAACTCAGGACCTCTGGAAGAGCAGCCAGTGCTCTTAACCGCTGAGCCATCTCTCCAGCCCTTTAATTTCAATCTTGATGCCTTTTTAAATGAGAGCAAAAAAGATGTTCCACCCCTGGCGCTCTTTGTTCGTGGGTGATAAGTCCTCAGTCCAGAGTCAAAGCTGGGTAAGCACATGTTTCTCTCTTCTGCCAGCTCCTACTGGCTCCTAGATGACAGGGACCATGGATGGGGCTTACCCTGGTGAGTGTTGAGTAGCTGGCATCCGCAAAGGGTTGTGGAATGGCTGACCGAGCGATCCATTCCTGCTCGAGGGAGTCAAGGTTGTTACGCTTGTTCCTTTCACTTGGGACCGGGTTCTGAGGTGGCAGCTATGGCTACCGGGGACCAGGCCAGGAGGCAAGGGATGAGGAGAACAGACTTGGCATTTCAGCCTGGCTTTTCAGCACCTCTGTCCTCTCTTTTAAAAAAGACCTAACAGGAGAAGATAGTTTCCAGGAATGGCAGCACAGAGAGTCCCTTAAAAAGAGATGTTGGCCATCTCAGTTCTTTTTCTTACATTCCTGTTAAACAGGAGGGGAGGGAGTCACTCATCTGTGCCCTGCAGCCATGTTTGGGTGGGGGCAGTGATGACCGAGAAGACAGACCAGTGACAGTCATCCTTACCCGATCCACTTCCTCTCTTCATAGAATAATGCTGAAACGCCCCACCGGCAGTTCCAAAGGGAAATGATAGTTTAGACGACCTGCCTACTCACCTCCCGGCTGGCAGAGCTGTACAGCAGAGCTGTACAGCGGTCCCAGCACACAGGGAACTGAAAGGAGAGCATCTGAGCTCAGGGGAGCAGCCAAAAAGGAAAGCAACAGCCTTGAAAATCACAAGACGCGGCGCTCGCCGTCACCTAAGGGTGGAATAAGAGACACCCACAGGAAAATACTTCACGTTTGACATGGCCCTGGCTGCAGTAAGACCCTCAGATCCCCCTGGCCTAGGGTGACAGCCCAGACCCTGGTCATCACATAGACTTTAGTGGTTACCGAAGCCATGAACATCAACACGGACCCAGGCTGTGACAGGGCCATGGACCCAGGCGTGACTCCCATAAGCAGCTCTGGCCCCACGTTATCATGTCCCCCAGTGGCAGCAATATATTAACTCCCATCTTGTTTCTTATCAACTTTTCTTAAATTACCCTGTCATCTTTTGCCTCTGGGCTTTTACCTTTTTCTCTTTGATATATCTTTCTTCCTTTCTTACTCTGTGGCTGACCATGTGGCTGGGTGGCTGGGTGGCTGGGTAGCTGGGTAGCTGGGTGGCTGGGTAGCTGGGTAGCTGGGTAGCTGGGTGGCTGGGTAGCTGGGTAGCTGGGTGGCTGGGT
>NC_022023.1:20342307-20368989 GCF_000317375.1 Microtus ochrogaster
GGTGGCTGGGTAACTGGGTAGCTGGGTAGCTGAGTAGCTAGGTAGCTGGGTGGCTGGGTAGCTGGGTGGCTGGGTAGCTGGGTAGCTGGGTAGCTGGGTAGCTGGCCCTTAGCATCCTCTCCTCCTTTTTCTCCTCCTTCTTTCCTTTTCTTCCCCCTATTTATTCTTTCTGCCTGTCAGCCCTGCCTATCCTTTTCTTCCTGCCTAGCTATTGGCTGTTCAGCTCTTTATTAGACCAACCAGGTGTTTTAGGCAGGCAACATAACACAGCTTCCTAGAGTTAAACAAATGCAAAACAGAAGAATGCAGCACATTTTTTTTGCATCATTAACCGAATGTTCCACAGCATAAACAAATGTAATACATCTTTAACTAATATTCCACAGCACTAGCCTGCCATGAATGAGCCCTTCCAAGCCAGAGGAAAACCAAAGGCAACAGCAAGCTCCTGGCCCCCATCAGCCTTGGGGACCCCCTTCTCAAAGCTCCTCATCCCCATCAGCCTTGGGGACCCCCTTCTCACAGCTTTTCTATAAGGAGCATTTCAGAAAACACAGCAGGAAGACATTCCCAACATTTCCTGAAATGCTCCCTACAGAAAAGCTATGTAGTCTGCTGTTTATTGGGGTCTTGGAGAGATGCTAGGCATCGCTAGTCTTCTCCGGGAGAGGAAGTATCAGATGATAGGCAAAAACTAAACACAAAATACCCATCACCGTCCTACGGAGGCTGTGACTGTGTGGTAAAGAGAAGCAGATCTGGGGAAGCTGGGAGGCAGGCTTAGAGAGAGTTACCTCAGGGTTTCTCTCTGTAACAGCCATGGTCATCCTGGAATTTGCTTTGCAGACCAGGCTGACCTCACACTCAGAGATTCGCCTGCCTCTGCCTCCTCCTGAGTGCTGGGATTAAAGGTGTGCGCCACCAGTGGTGGTCTCTCTCTTTCTGTTTTTTTTTTTTTCTCTTTTCTTTTTGCTTTTTGTTTTTCATGAGACAAACAAGGTCTTTCTTAGCTCTGGCTGAGCTTGAACTCAATATAGAGTTGAGAATGGCCTTGATTCTGGTCTTTCTGCCTCCACCTCTCCAGTGTAGAGATTATGCCTGGTTTACTTGATTCGGGGGGACACATTCTGCCAGCTGAGCGACCCTCCATCTCTTGGATGTTTGTCTCTGTACTGCAGCAAGTAGGAGAGAGCTGGTAGCATGCATGTCCTTCTCAGAGTTTGGGAGGTGGAGGAAAGATAAATTTTCAGGGCTCTGACACTGGGGACCACAGTCTCACAGCAGTGCTATAGGGCCTACGGAGGCTTTGCCAGAAGTCTCCAGAGGTTTGAGCATTAGAAGGATCCATAAGACACTGCCAGGAAGTGAGCGGCCAGATCGGTTGCTGTGGAGTAGCAGGTCCAGAAAAGCCTTGAGGAGGTGACCAGAGCTAATGACAGCTGAGTCTTGTTGGATGAGAGTCTTCATACAGGTCAAGGGGACTGAGGGGTACATCTAAACTGAGGGGCGCTTGTGGCAAAGCCCCGGATGTCGTGAGCACTGAGGAGACACTCTTTAGTAGCACTTGCTAGCCATAGAATACAGCAAAGTCATCAAGGCAAACTACTAAACATTTAAAAGCTGGCTCAGGAGTACAGAGTGTTTGCCTAGGGTCCTCTAAGCTGTGGGTGCACCATCTCCATGAATGCATAAAGTCGGAAAGGTCATCCTCCTGCCGGTTGTATCCAGAGGGAACTGTGAAGATTGCCAGTACAAGGGTGTGCTTGGCGGGCCCCTAGGGAAGGAGGACAAAGACAGAAAAGAGAGGAATGATGAGGCGAAGAGGATCTTTTGTTCCTGGAGACAGAGGGGCAGGAGACGAGATGCTTTGGGGAAAGGACCACACCAAGCAATGCCTGCCTTTTCTACCAAAAGTTAAGCCCCCCCGATGCCTGCTTTTGCTCCCACTACACTGCTACCTGAGTGTTAGCACATAGTAGGTCCGCAGTGTTTTGTGGAGGAGGGAATTTAGGGAGGATGGAAGGATGGGCTAGTTGATAATGACAGGAGGAGAAAGAATTGGTGCAGGTCGGGAGGCAACAGGCTCTGTGATCTCAGTCTCTGGTGAGGTGTTCTCTATGGCACGGGGTGAAGTACAAAGGAAGCATGGAACCCACATCCGTTCTGGCATGTTTGAGCCCAGAGAGGCCTCATAGATCTTCTTGGAGGCATTTCTATATGTTTTCTTTATATTTCTATATACATTTCCAGTTTATTTAGGGATGTGTATGAAACTAGAAGCGTCTGAGATACGGGTTAAAATTGAAAAGCACAATGAAGCCAGTCTCTCACCCCTCCCTAGTTCTGGAAAATAGCATTTTCCAAGTGCAGGCAGCTGGGCAGGGGGACAGGGCTGCAGAGCATATCCAAACCAGGGGACAAGCTCAGAGCTCATTTGCCAGCGCTTTCGTTCTGGGCTTGGCAGTTGTTTCGGGGTTTTTGTGTCCTCGAGACATTTAACTCTGTACTTAATTTAAGTTTAATAGGCAGCCATTATGTTAAATAGAGACCAGCTGAACTTATTATTTAAGACAGAGTTATGGTCATTTAACAACTATGTGGTTTGACTGTTGCGTCTCAATAAAGGCTTCCCGGTCCCCTGCTATTATTGCCATTTTGCATATGGTAACTGTCTTTTCTTTGGTGCTGCCCTCTCGTTAACAACTGCCTGAGGGTCCAAGAGCTTCCTACTCCAACTTCCACCCCCAGACTGGTTTCTTTGCCCAGGTCTGAGGTTCCACAAGTCCCTCCAGTATGTGCAGAGCTTGGGAAATGAGCTAAGATGGCCTGTGGCCATGAAGGAGGCTGGCCTTGAGGACAGGAGTGGGCTCCTGGCTGCAAGCCAGCCACCTGTCGGCAGAGGTTGGGAAATGGCTCCCAATGGCAGCTTGGCTTTGCTGGGAAGTTCAGAAAGCACAGCTGCCACCAAAATGTGACCGAAGCCCTCTGGATTCTTCTAGAAGAAGAAGAGAATCTATGTGTAAGAGGGTAAAGCAGGAGGAAAACTAGAGGAGGACTCACTCAGGAAGACGTCTCTGATGTGATGTCATTTATGGTATGATGCATGGCCCCATGCATGTCTACAATCTGTTTTAACCGATTTGCAAATTGAATATGAGAATTTAGGAATTTGTGTACTGTTACATCAAGTTGTCATGATATCCAAACGAGAGCTTAGCAGAGCCAGCTCACTGAACGGAGTAGATCAGTTCAGGCATGCCAGAAGTCATGAGTGGAAGCCATACCCTGTCATGACAGAAGTCATGAGTGGAAGCCACACCTGTCATGCGTGGTAGGACTGCAAGCTCATCCAACCAGGCCTGGAAGGTTAAAAGCCAGTCTTTCAGCTTAGGCACTTCCAGAACCATATTGTTTTAACCCTTTGTGTCTTACCTCAATTGCTTCTATCCTTGGTACATACTGTGGTACACAGAGCCGGGTCATGATCTCCCTGAAGCAGATTATAAGTGGGTAAAATGGCCAATGTTATGTATATTTTAATCAAAATTAAAAATATGAAACTCTTCCACAAGATGACTCCTTTTGTCTCCAAGACCAAATCGGACCTATTTTTTTTTTGTTGCTAAAATTCAGACCTATATTTGGTTGTTAGAATTGAAGATGACTATGGTTAACATAACAGCAGCCGAACCTCTTCAGACAGACGGTTTCTGCAGAATATGAGTCGTATCTCAGGAAAACCATGTTTTATGAAGATTAGATTAGATACCGTGATGCATGCACGGGCAGAGGATCGATAGAGAGATTGATGATAGGTCATTGATGTCCATGGACTGATGACGGAGGATACATACATAGAGGCACACATACATAGACTCTAAACATCTACGGGGGACCAGGGAGGGCGAAGGAGCTATCAGGAGAGCCATTTGCATGGAGCAGTGTCGAGGGGACTGAATCAGGGTTGTGATGTAGCTGGGCCTGACAACAGCAGGGAGCTGTTAGCGGCTAGATCTGGAACTGATCTGTGGGCCGGAACTCAACCAGCGCCCCACCCCTACAAATTCAGGTAAGTGGTTGTGACATGCTCTTGTGCAGCCTCTCCAGCCAAAGATGCGCTCTGACCCCCAAACTACCAAGCCTCAAAGTTCGATGCCATCTGCTAGAACCTCCCTGCAGACACGGAGCATCCCCACATCACCCAGGACACAGTCCCAAAGGAACCCCAAGTCTATCTGCTCAGCTCGTGACTTTCCCCAAAGTGCCCTGTAAGCCCCACCTGTGTTTAAGAAGCCCACAGAGCCCAAAGCCTGAAGCCTCAGTTCCTCCCTTTCTTTACTCACAAATGCAGCCCAGATTTTCCTTTCATTAAATCCAAAGGTCAAGATCTTATTGGGATTTGAGTGCCTGATAAACGTTTAGCGAGCCCACCACTAAGGAGAATGTAGAGTGGGCAGAGATTTAAATACTGAGCAATTTTCATCTTATTTATTAGTATCACATGGCTTCTTTTAGAGTCGATTTTTACTTTTTTTCCTTTTTAAAATCTGATTTCTGTATAACCAACCATGGTAATGCCCATCCCAGTATAAAAACGAACTCGGTTATCCAAAGCCATGCCTGACCTTGTATGAAAACGGAGTCAGCGATCCAAAGCCAAACACTGTTTGAAAACATTAAATGGAAAATTCCCGAAATAAACTATGCACAAGCCTAAAGTTGTATGGTGTTCTGGTGAGGTGACAAAATCCCACCCCATCCGTCTCAACCCTGTCCTGGATGTGAATTCCTCCTTCCATTTGGCAATAGCTACCCGTCAGTCCCTTGTCGAGTTGACTGCAGCAGAACGTGGACCCGGAAAATTTCTCAAGGTCCCACCCCTGGCTGAGGAGCTACGGACAATCACTAGCTTCAGGGGAGAGTCAGTCAGTCTTCTCCAGGGAGATTAGCCAATCCCAAATGGATTAGCCCTAAACGTGGACCTATGAGTAACACTCAGTGGGCTCAATAGGTTTTGTATGCGTGTTTAAAACAGTAATAATAGAAGAAGTCATGAATTTGAGGGGGAGGGGAGACACAGAAGGAGCTGGATGGGGGAGAGGGAGAAGTAGAAATGATGTCAGTATAGTAACCATATATATAATTTTCAAAAAAATTAAAAAAAGTTAAAAGCTTGCTGTGGCACTCCATCTTTACATTGAAGTCACCCTTATTCTCCCTAGTGACAGACTCAAAGCCCAAGAGTAGCGATGCTGGCCCTGTGACTGTATCCAAGAGAAGCTGTGAGTGCTTCTCTAAATATCAACCCACATCGTCACAAGACGGGTAGGAACAGTACGGCAGGATCCCGAGAGGGCTGAAGGGTGGCTCAGTGCATGGAGTGCCTGTGGCATAAGCAAAGAACAGAAGTTCAGATCCCCAGAACCCATGTAAAAGTCAGTAATCTGGTGCCCACTTCCTGTAATCTCTGCACTCAGGGGGCAGACGCAGACACAGGGTTAGGGCGAGTTGGCTGGATGAAGTCACCAGGCCTGGCAAACTCTGGGTTCAGTGAGAGATGCTCCCTCAGTCAATAAAGTGGAGCGTGAACAAGAAAGACATTCCACGTCAACTTCTGGGCTATACGCGCACACAAGTGCACAGATGAGAAAATGCACTCACACCCACACCATGTACACAGACATTTAGAAGAGAACACAGACACATAACTTTTGAAACAGTATGCTCTTGTAATCCGTTTGCTTTCTTCTCTCTCTCTCTCTCTCTCTCTCTCTCTCTCTCTCTCTCTCTCTCTCTCTCTTCTCTCTGGTTTTTTGATTTTTTCGAGACAGGGTTTCTCTGTGGCTTTGGAGCCTGTCCTGGAACTAGCTCTGTAGACCAGGCTGGTCTCAAACTCACAGAGATCCGCCTGCCTCTGCCTCTCGAGTGCTGGGATTAAAGGCGTGCGCCACCATCGCCCGGCTTCTCTGGTTTTTTGAAACAGGGTTTCCTGTATAGCCCTCGCTGTCCTGGAACTAGCTCTGTAGACCAGGTTGGCGTCGAACTCACAGAGATCCACCTGCCTCTGCATCCAAGTGCTGGGATTAAAGGTGTGCACCACCACTGCCCGGTTGCTGTTGATCTCTTGCATGTCTAGTTTCTAAATTTAATTTTATTTGTAGGAAAATATAGTCTGTATAAGATTTGGAACCTTAGTCTCTCCCGAGGTTCTTGGGAAAACATCCTAGGAATGAGGAGGTTTAACTGTAGGGCTCTCATCTTCCTTTGATATATGTCCTGGTGCATTTCCTTACTGTGAAACTCAGCTCTCAGGGAACTCCCTTTACTTCTAATCTGACGCATTTCAATGGAAACACTGATGTAAATACACATGTTCATATTCTTCTTTTCCCTACTGTATCAATGCATACACTGATGTAAATACACATATTCCTAGTTTGTCCTGTCCTCACTTGTCCCTTTGACCGTCTTTTTCCTACTGTAGATTGTATTGTTTTCTTTTCCCAATGATCCTGAGCCCTAGGTGTATCCTGTATAGAAGCTTTGTGTGCGCATCCAGAACGCTGCTCTCCATCCTACTTAGGGGTGTGTGTGTGGAGCATGGGCGCTTTCACCATTGTAGTGACAGCAGGCTACAACAGCCAAGAGACGAAGATGCCAACCATCTCAGTGCCTAGATCCTGCCTCAGTAACCAAGTGCCCCATATCCTGCATGACCTCCCAATGTGTTTATGACCTATTATGGGGTGGGGGTGAAATCTCTGTATACTGTGGGAGTTGCAAACCTAACTCCAAGTTAGATGGACAATCGAGTCTTTGCTTTATGTGGATTTCGCTTTCTCGGATTGCAGCTGAATTGAGGAGTAGTCCTTTGCTGGTTTCAAAGCCCCAGGGTTTGGTGAGATCGGCTCAGCAGGTGAAGCAGCTAGCTTACTGCCGAGCCTATCAACCTGCGTGGTATTCCCCAGGACCCACATAGTGGTGGGAGAGACCCAGCTCCTACAAGCTGTCCTCTGACCCCCACACACGTCATGACATGCATCTTTAAACAAACATAAAAATAAATAAATTAATCAATTTGCAGCACCACTCACCATGTGGGACGAGCCCGTCAGCTTTTGCAATGCCTTTCTGCACCTCGGTTTCTTACTGGCATCGCTGTCTGGCTAAAATTATCGCATTCCCCAATAGTCCCCTTGACTATGTACAAGTAGACATATTTAGCCCCAATTTCAAAGGGTTATATATGCTGGATGTACAGTATCAAGTTATGTTGACAAAGTGCACTGTTAGCCTCAGTTTCATCCTGCCTTTGAGCACCAGTTCTTTCTGCCCAGGGACTAAAGCGAGCGTTTTTTTGAAGCTCAGCTTTGGGCAGGAAGGCACTGGTATTTGAAAAACAGCATGCTTCCCTGCCTATGTGCTCATCTCACTTGGGGGTAGGAGCTCAATCCTAGAGACTATTAACACCTGACCCAGGGGCAGAGAGAATCAAAACCACAGGGAAGGCCACTAGGAAGGGCTTGGCCTTCACTCAGCTACACACAAAGGAACCGGTTTAAAGACAAGGGTTTCACAATCTCGTCTGCTTTTTTTTTTTTTTTTAATTATTACACTGATATCTATTAATTTTGAATCTGTGTATGTGTACATGTGCATACGTGTGGAGGAGCCTGTGTGGAGGTCAGAGGGCAGGAAGAAGTCAGTTCCCTTCTTCACACCATCTGCGTCCAGGAACATGTGCGGTGGTCATTGCTTCTACTTTGGCTGATTCATCCTTTTGAAGGAGCTGAATGGCAGCGATGATTGGGACAGTGATAACGATGGCTGTCCTTTGTTGGAGGATACCTTCTTGGTTCCTGGCATTGTCTTAAATGCCTTACAGGGATTATACCCTTTAATCTTTCAGCAGTCCGGGGAGGGTGATATCACAAACTTCTTTCTCTATTGTACTAATAAAGAAACAGTGTGCTTAGCGATTAAGTGGCCTGTCGAGCCGCACCCAGCCAAAGAGCATCAGGTAGGATCGGGCTTCGAGTCTGGAGGGTTCTTAGTCTGGCTCAGCAATCTCAGGGCTGGTGCTGGCCTGCTGTTGTCTGGCTTATCCTCCTATTCTAGGCCATGTTCATGGTTTTACTTGCTTTGGATTAGAATAGATATAGGAAACCGTGCAGGCAGATTCATTCATTCTTCACTTGTTGAGACCCACACCCACGCCTGTTCACTGGGAACCAGGGTAAGACCCTGAGGCTTTTCTGGCAGTTGGCGGTGTGGTTCTGTGGAGAACCGAGTGCCCACTGAAGGCCAGTCTTGGAAGTACGCTGTCTTCTTTCTTTATTCCTCCTTTCCCTGCAGGGATTTTCTGTGTGACAACTCTGGCTGTCCTGGAACTTACTTTCTAGACCAGGCTGGACTTGAACTCACAAAGATCCACTTTCCTCTGCCTCCCAAGTACTGGGATTTAAGGGGTATACCGCCACTCCCAGCACAAGCTGTCTTTCTGAGACTGTTGGGTTGACTGGGTAGAGGGTGTGAGAAGCTCCCAGGTGTGTGTCCTAGACTACGGGGAGATATTTTACCACACACTGTCCTCAGAAACATTGGTTCATTGTGTTACTCTTCATCTCCAGCCGTGGTTCCCAGGCCAAGATGCAGACGTTAGGATCGGGGGGCAGAGCACCAACTATATGTCAGCAGCCATTTACCTGGGAACGTGTGGTGCTGTAGGAAATCCTTCAGCCAGTAGCCTTTAAGTTACCAGCCCACTTGGGCATGGCTTCTTACACTATAAATGTCGATGTAAAGCGTGTGGTTTTCCTCCTTCCTTCTTGCCTCCCCTCACTCTTCCTTTCCCTTCTCTTCCCTTTTTATTTTTTTTCCTGACTCCTTCCTCCCTTTCCTCCCCCTCTCCTTCCCTTTCTTCTTTCTCTCCTCCCCTCCTTCCTTCCCTTCTTCCAATGCCGTTTCTCCTTTCTCATTTATACTGTAGAACACTGTATATGTTTTTACGTGATAAATATCAACCCATTTGCTTGTTTGTGTCGAGCATCTCTCTAGTTAGCTTTGTGTGGGATGACTGTTTATTCTTTAGTTGGCATCCAGTGGTGTTCTGACAAGTGGTAAAGATTCTTTGGGAGGCTGAATTAAGCCTGGCTTATGTACTTCTCTAGCCCTGGTGATTGTGGTCTGCTCTAACCTAAAGGCAAATCTAGTCCCTCCCTCTGTTCTGTCACTGTCCCATCAGGCTAAGCAACCTGTTCCTGACAGTCAGTCTGGGGGTGGGATGTGGGAGAAGCTCTTGGTTCCCACTCAGGCCCAGATTCTAATGTGACAGAGGCAGACATGATAGAAAGTAGGGAAGGCGCTGGGAACATCCCCTGGTCCGGAGACATCGAGGATACTTTTCCATGAATACTGAAATCAGATCAGTGCTTTCAAGGGCAGCGAGAAACAGAGAACAAAAAAATAAATGTCCCCATCATCTCAGAGAACTCTGGAGCTTACCCAGGTGTCAGAGTTTTTAGTGAGTTGGAGGAGGCCACATTCCTCGACCTTAGGAAAGACTTGAGCCGCCTTGGGATCTTGTCATCGCTGCTTTGGGCATTGTATTTGAAAATTTCCGGGTCCAATGTGCCCCTGTATTTTGGCCATTTCTTCATTGATGTATTTGGCACCTGATCTCTGAGTGAATAGAGTATAAATAGGCTCGTGACACTAATAAATAAACCCTTCCTAATGTCCTTAAGGTTGGAGACGTGCATACAAATGACAGCTTAGACCTGGCTTCCATGCAACTCACATCTGAGAATGGTGTGGGCCACAGTCAACCGATGAGTCCAGAGCTGGGGGGAGGGATGCAGAGACCTGTGTCTGAGCTGTTCTAGGACCACGAGGTGGAGTAGAAGATGGGGGAAGGGAAGGTTTCCTGCAATAGGAGTGATGGGCTAAGTAAGCAGCGGGGTCAGGAGGCTAGGAAGAGAGCATAGTGGGTAGAAAGAAAAGTCTTAGACGCTGCCCAATTGCAGATAGCTCTTGATGTGAGACTGTGCCAGGCATCTCTCCCTTTATTACAGAGCTTCTTATAACCCAGGGGCTCAGGAAAGTGGAAGCAGAATGAGCTGGGGTCACTGATTTCACGCAAGGACAGATGGGAACCATATCCTTGCTAGGATGGAAGTTTATTTTAAAAATATGTTCAGGGTTGGGGATGTTGCTCAGAGGATAAAGCTTGCCTATGACGGATGACGCTTGGGGCTGAATTCCCAGCTACAGGTAAACCAGGCATGGTGGCGCATAACCGTAAGCCCAACATTTAGGAGACAGACGTGAGGGTCAGAAGTTCAAGGTCATCCTCAGCTACATAGCAGCCTTGCATCCAACCTGAGATACACAGCTCTCAAAAAAATATATATATAAATAAATAAAAAGAAAGTAGATGTTTAAGCGAACCAGAGAATAAAACAAACAAGACTCTTATGTTTGTAGAGCCCTTCACCATTTTGAAACCATTTTTTTCCACCTTTGCATAGATGAACATCCAGCTTGCAGATGTGAGATGGAGGCATGAGGCGCTAGTATGGATCGCTGCCAGTGGATCCAGACCCGAGCCAACGATGTGACTCAGCCCTCATAGCCCCACTGTACCACACTTCCCAGATCTCCACAGGACGTACTTCCTGCAGAATTACTTCATGGCTCTGTTCTCCAGAACCCTCTGCTGAAGGATGAAATGAGCTCTCGGTTAATATTCTTCAAATTCGTCTTTCAAAAATAGTTTATATGTGTGTGGGCGAAAAATGTCACAATAAAACCCATGGTTTTGTACAATTAATAAGTACTGAAAAGAAGAAATCCTAGTACATTTAAAATATTGCCACTCAATTCTTGACTCAAAATTCTTCTGACTTCAATTTGTTCTCACCGTTTTGAGGTTCACTGCTGTGTGATGTTTGACTCTTTTTAGCTTTTTTGAGGGGCCCACCACCCAGCTCCCAAATAAATCACTCATGGAGGCTTCTTCTTAAGATATGAATGCCTAGCCTTAGCTTGGCTTGTTTGTTGCCTGCTTTTCTTATGTTATCCCAACTACCTTTTGCCTCTGGGCTTTTTCCTTTATTTCCGTATACCTTCCTTTACTTTTTTCTCCATGGCTTGCGGTGTTGTTGGGTGGCTCCTCTGCTGTCCTCCTCTCCTTGTTCTCTTTCTCTTGTTCCTCCTCTCTCTGCCCAGGCTCTGCTTCTATTTATTCTCTCTGCCTGCCAGCCCCGCCCATCCTTACTCCTGCCTCGCTATTAGCCGTTCATCTCTTTATTAGGACCGTCGGGCGTTTTAGACAGGCACAGTAATAACACAGCTTCACAGAGTTAAACAGCTGCAGCGTAAACAAAAGTCACACACCTGAAAGGAATATTCCCCAACAGTTCACCTTGGTTTCTAGTTTGTTTTCTGGACTTTGACGATCTCATCATGGTAGCTGGGAGGCTTTGGCGTGAGAACTGTATGTTAGTGTTCTCTTCGGCTTATTTTCACCCGAGAGGCTCCAAAATCAGGTTTGTAGGGGGAAAGGGAGAAGGGGAGAGAGTGGGAAGAACTCTGTGAGGAAACTGAGGACTTTGGAGGCAAGAAGGGGTTTTCTAAGACTATTGAAATATCAGATATTCATATTACAGTTCATAACAGTAGCAAAATTACAGTTACAAAGTATCAAGAAAATAGTTTTGTGGTTGGGGGTCGCCACAATGGGAGGGACTGCAGTAAAGGGTGGCAGCGTTAGGAGGGTTGAGAGCCACTGAGTTAGAGGGAGAAGGCAAACTCTGGGTGTCTTCACTCAAGCGCTCCCCGATCCTGGGTGTGGCCCGGGCTGGGTTTGCTGAGGAGTTCAAAATCCATGTCCTATTTGACTTCAGCAGAAAAGATTTCAGTGTGTCATGGTGACTCGGGAAGTCCCCTGAGGAGACATGCTGTCACTGGCTTTCCTAAAGGGAGACAGAATTGAGGAAGGCCTCAGAATGAGCAAAGCCACGGGACCCCTGCCACTTCCAGCAGCACCATGGCAACCATCTCCTCCACTGTCCCCTCCCACCAACAGCTTCTCCGCTTACACCACTATATCCGACAGCCACCACCGCCTCTATCAGCACCATTAATTACGACTGCCATTGCTGCTGTCTCCAGCATCACCACTGTAACCACCTACGGCATTCTCGTGTTTACTAACACTGTCACCACCACCCTCGTCCTTTTATTATTACCACCACCACCACCACCATGAGCATCATTGCTGTTCACGGCATCACTCCACCAATACTGCCACCGTCACCGCCATTACCTTTATCATCACCATCCTCCCCGTTATCTCCACCTCTCCCTCTACCGTTGTCACCTCTGTGCCATCGTCACCACTGCCACTGTTATGATCGTCACCTCTGCTCAGCCATCATCACTACCATCACCATTACCACCACCACTCTCTTTCCTACCACTATGATCTCCGTCACCATCTGCTCCCTCAGTATCTACCATCACCTCCACCAGCTCTTCCACCAATCACCACCATCACCATTACCTTCGTAACCATCACCCCCAGTTTCACCATGATCTCCACGCTCCCCGCGACTAACCCCTTTGCTCTCACTACCATCACCACCTTCAATGTTTTTATCTTTACTAACCCTCCACCATCAGCACCACTACCCTGTTTTGCCATTCTCATTTACTTGGCACCTTTGTGGCCGTCCTGTTTCACAGTGGAGGGAACCGAGTCTCAGGCTAAGTGGTTTGTTCAAGCCCATACAGTAGCAAGCTGGAGAGTCAGGGTTTCATCCCAGGTCTGTATGAGGGAGACGACTCGCAAGGCTGCGTGGTCGGGTGTGAACTACATACTGGGTTTTAGTTTATCTGTAGCTAGGCGCCTCTTTGTTTGGGTTTGAGAGGCTCCTTGTGGGCTATGACCAGGACTAACAATCTGTTTCCCTTTCTTTTTCTGACTTTCTTTCACACATCCTAGATCGTCTGTCTTTTCTGGTCAGGACAAATAAAAATGTTTTATGTCCCTCCTCCCTTTTTCTGGGCTTTGGATGTAAGTGTTTGCACACAGTTCTGGAAGCAGATGGAGCGGGATAGAAATCCATGTGATAATTCAAACTCAAAAGCTCAGTGAAAATACTCCCGTGCATCGATATCTCCGAGAATCTGGAAGACTGAGAGACATCTAGATAGATAGAGAGAGAAAGATGCAGACACACACTGATAGTGAACCTTTGTGTTTCAGGATTCAGAGATGCCAGCTTTTCAGTAACTGCCTATTTCCCAAGCCATGGCAAGTCAAGGTGACCACGGCTTTCTCCCTGGTGCCATCAGTACACACCTGCTGATTCTAGGGACCTGGCTTCCCTTCAGGTAAGGAGGACATAGCTCTTCCCTTGGAGAGTCCGTGGCTCCTTGCCAGAGTCTAGTATGTCTACAGGAAATAATAGCACATTGCCAGATGCCCCAGGTGAGCTGTGGCCATCTCTTGGCTTGGTTGGAGAGCATGCCTCCAGACCATTGCTTCTAAAGATACCTCTCCTGCATGAAACCAGCTCAAAGCGTTCTGCTGGCCTCCTCAGTGGTTAAATTGAACTGGGGCTTCTTTCGGCTTCTGACCCATAATAAACCTCCTTGGAAGTGGGTTTACTGTAGTGTGTTTGGTCTGAGGGCGACTGGTGGGCTTGGCTGCACAACATTCTGGGTGTATGTGATTTGGGATCTGTGAGAATGTAGGTATGGAGACATCAATATCAATATCTATGTCGGTAGAAATGGTGGGGAGGGGGGTTTCCTTATGAGTTGCCTTTCACCTCCTGTTTGCTCCTTTGCCCTATCTATAGCTCCTTGGGCAACTCAGGGCCATTCAGGAGGTTGGTGGTAGACCTCAGAGTGAACTCGGGCCTGGGTCTACGCATCTGTCACCTCCATGACTTTCCTTGGAGCCTCCTGGGAAGTGGGAGGACTGGCAGCCTTCTTGCTTAGCTTTTAGGGATGCTTGACAGAACGGGAGGTCTATATCTTAGTTTGGGTTTCTATAGCTGTGATGAGACACCATGACCACAGCAACTCTTATAAAGAAAACACTTAATTGGGGTGGCTCGCTTACAGTTTCAGAGGTTCAGTCCATTATCATCATGGCAGGGAGCATGGCGGCACAGAGGCAGACATGGTGCTGGCTACATCCTGGCTTTCAGGGAACAAAGTCCACTGGCTGTGAAACTTAAACAAAAGACCTCAAAGCATGTCCCCTCAGTGACACACTTCCTCCAGCAAGGCCATACCCACTCCTTCAAAGTCACACCTCCTAATAGTGCCACTCCCTATAAGGTTATGGGGGCCAACTACATTCAGACTACTGCAGACTAATAGTCCCAGAAATCCATCTCAAGGAATAAAGTGGCTTCTTTGGTCATTATTGGTGGCTGCTTTTGGAGGCAGGTGTTGGGGAGGATGGGGTCAGGGTAAAAGAAAGCGTGTGTGTGTGTGTGTGTATGTGTGTGTGCGCGTGTGTGTGCATGTGTGTGTGTGTGCATATGTGTGCATGTGTATGCATGTGCGTGCGTGCGTGTGTGTGTGTGTGTGTGTGTGTGTGGTGTGGAAGGGAGCTGCCATCCCCACCTCGGTTATATGACAGACACAAAGTATCCTCCCTCTGTTGATCTTGGAGGGAGTTAACTCCATTTTCCTCAAGAGTTAAGAGCAGATGCGGGTTTGGGCGCTGCTGACTGTTTCAAATCCCTGCCACATAAAGTTCCTGAAGTCTGGGGAAAACTTTTGTTTTCACTTAAAAATGGATGTGTTGATATTTCTTCTTAAAAGAAGAGTTGGTTTTACTTTTCAACATGAAATATGGAAGTGTTTTGTTGTAAAATAGGAAAGCAGAAATTCAGGCCCAAGTCGTTGATACAGGAACACATTGGCTTTGCCTCCCTTACTTGGTCAGCTGTGTTAGATTCAGGGGTGATCCTGGCAGTGGCAGGGGTGAGCACAAGTGACCAGAGTCCCTTGTGCTCTCCTTTGGCAACTGAATGACTTGCTGGCTCAGATCCTGTGGTGTGGAATTGGAAGACATTGGCATCATGGGTGGTTCACCAAGTCCAGACCTCTTCCCAGGCTCTACCAACCCATCCCCACAACCACACTAAGGAGGGGACGTATCTCTGTACTCTCTGCCCTCATGTGGTGTAAGCTGTCACCCAACCTCCATCCTCCTGCTGGATGATCATCAGGGGCCATTAAGAAACCCCAGTGTGGGATTTGAACCCCGGTCTTTGGAGTTCAAAACTGCTATATCATGTTGCTGTCCTGGGCTAAGCAAAGCAACAGAGGTAGTTAGCACAGCAGGTCCGGGGTGTGTGTGTGGGGGGGGGGCTCTTTTCCCTTTGACCTCCCTCCTAAGCCCAGCAGAGCGGGCACACCACAGGCATCTGCCTTTGATTGGAACCGGCAAGGCCAGTAGAGACAGGAAACATAGCTGTGGTCCAGAGCCTCCCTCCTGCCCTGAGAAATGCCATTTACAGATGGAGAAGGGGAGAAAATATGGGAGGACAGGAAGCTGCAAATTCAACAGCTGCACAGTAGCATCCTGGGAGGTAGGGTCACAGCCCACTGAGAGCAAACAGCCCGAGCCACAGGTTGGAGTGTAAACACCGAGGCATTGAAGCCTGGTTTGCTTAGGGGGACCACAAGGGCTGGGCTGTGGAGGGAGAGATTGCCTGGTGTGCAGTGGCCCATGAGGGAGCCCTGTCTGGGAGAACAGGCTTCTGAGTTGAAAAGAAAACATGAGTCTGGCTTTCAGAGCTGACCTGGGGGACATCAATGCCTTCTAACTTGGCTTCCCACAGGGCCAAACATAAAGCCCTAGGGACAGGGGCAGCAGAGTCAAGGAAGAACATGCTGGCTTCAGGGGACCCAAAAAAGAGACTAAAGGAGTCCTCTGAATAAATTCAGGCAACTGGAGGCCTGGGCGAGCCACCTCTTCCCTCTTTGCCTTCTGTAGTTAAAATTGATGCCATTGATCTGTGTCATGAGTGGGAAAGAGACTTGCCAGGGCTTTGTCCAAGGTGGGGACTGGATGACCCCCAGGCAGAAGGAGGAAAACCGAGGGTTTGAGTGTAATCCCTGATTTAAGTGTAACTGGTGTCTTTATGAGAAGATTAGGACAAACACTCACAGGCAGAAGCTCATCATCTGAATGCACAGGGAAGAAGCCTTTGAGAGAGCAACCTGCCTTCAGAATGATAAGAACAATATACATCTTTTGTTCACGCCACCTGTCCTGTGATCCAACAAGCTAAGACAGTAGTGCAGTCATGACCCTGGACCTGCCTGGACAGAAGAGACCGGCCAGTGCCTGGGGCTGTGATTATGGGGACTCCGACTATGGTGGCTCCAGAGTGGGCTGTATGATTTTAGGAGAGGTAAACTGTCACCTGGGACAGTCAAGAAATGCCTCATGGAGGCTGGGCTGACTTAGTTTCCATTCCCTGTTCTCTGAAATGGGGAAGATAGGCGCTCTTCCCCCAGAGCTGGCTGTCAGGAGCAGAATGAGGGAATTCACTTAGAGCATCAGGCAAAGCCATCTGGTTCTCCCAAGCCAGCATCTACCTGTTCAGAACGCCAGAGCCACTCGTGAAAACTGCAAGTCCTCAATGGAGGCAGTGGAGCTGGACCGGATCGTCAATGTCTTGCTCGATTCTGCTGCAGGCGAGAGCCGTCATCTGGGATACGAGGGCCAGGGGACTGCCTGTTGTAGCCTTGCTTTTTCTATTTGTCCCGTGGTTGTCAGTTTCGTCCTTCGTTCCACAGTCACTACGTGTGTCTCTATCTGTGCGCCAGGGATAGGGCAGGTGGTGCCTCCAATCATGCCGAGCTTATACTTAGCAAGGTGTTTAAATTTCTTCTCTTTGCATGAGGCTTCATCTGCTCCCATGTAGGTGCCCTGGCTGGGCCAGGTCTGTTCTAACAGCCCTTGTGCCGCAGTTGACCGGACTGCGTTGCATCGGGGAGGGTGTCAGTGAGGTCCCGTTAAGAGGAAGCTCGAAGAAGCGGGTCTGGGAGGGCTGACGTTAGCAATACGCAGACTTTTAATTCTGAGGTCCGATTTAGTTTCCTCTTCTGTAAAACGTAAGCCATCACTGTATTCACCTCACGAGCCCATTGGAGGATAAAATGAGTTAGGGCATACCATGCAGGCTGACTGGTACCCAGCCTCAATCAAAAGGTCAGTACGCACATGCCCTTCTTTCTATTGTCTATGGAGAAGGAAAGGCTGTTCTCCAACCCAGGGTGCAGCAACGTGTACTACAGTTAACAGGGCATGTGACCCACATGGTTTTGTTTATTTCTAGACTGCATGATTTAAAAGTCTCTTTTGGTGAACTGGAGAGTGGTTAGACACGGGTGTGCTGCAAATGCCTGCTCCAGTGCCGCTTACCTGGAAGGGACATCACCTGCTGGGAACATTTGGTCAGGCCCATAGAGGCTGTTGGTTGTCACAGCTGGCCTATGTTGGGGATGCTAGTGGCATCTGCAGAAATGAGACTGAGGGTGTGTAAATATCCTACCATGCACAGCATCGCTCTCAAGAAAAGTTATTTGACCTCAGATGCCGAAAGTGTTGCTGCCCTGTGACCTCAACAGCGGGCAATCTTTACGGTGGAAAAAAACCTGGCTGAAAGCCAGAGGAAGAGGGTTTGCTTTCTGAGTCGTCAGGGCTCTGCTAGGAGGCCAGTACCTATAGTTGCAAACCCGTGGACTCCTAAGGCCTCCTTAGGAGAGCTGTTATGTAGCATTAGACATAACGTATAAACTGGTAGCTGAGAAGCATTAACCTTCCACTCGGGCCTTCCATGTTTGACCCTTTCATTCGCTGGTCAGTTATTTAATCATCTTTGTGGGGTTCTACTGGATTGCGAGTCTCCCAGAGCCCAGGCATGGACGAATTCTTACATAACTTCCATCCCCACCCAGCGTTCCCAGAGTAACATGCTGGTTGCCCTTGAAGTGGTGAGTTCATCCTGCTGACACCTGGGGAACCCACCTGTCCCTGAGATTTCCACTTGCTTTCTTTGCATATACGTCCCCTCTCTGGTTAGGTAAATTCTCCGTCTCCCAGTTTCTATAAGGAATGATCATCCATGATAATTAATAAAAAGACAGTAATTTGAAAAAGAAGTCAAACAAATTATAAACCAAAGGACACACATAACCTATGGTTAAAAATAAACAGAATGGAAGAAAACCTCAAGGGAGACTTTTGGTAAGAACGAGGAGAAAATAGAGAATTGTGTAGTGTCTTGAAGGGCAACATTGGGTGCTAGCAGACAGCCCTTACAGTGTCACAGAAGAGAGATGTCACAATGCAGAAGCAACTTGATCATGTGACTCCAAGCAGCTCAAGCTGCGTCGTTTGTCTCATGGTTGACCTGTCTTCAGAATCTGCAGCACGAGCCATGAGGGTCTGTCTAGACCCTTAGCAGGAAGCAGCAGAAGAGGGCAGGCACCAAAGCCACCAAAGCCTGGGCTCGAGAACCAGAGGGACCTTAATATAACGATAGCGTCATTACTCACTGTATCGAACGACCAGGAGTAAATGACCTGCATCTTCTGGATTTCAGTTTGTAAAGGAGATTAAAATGGACGGCACGAATCACCCCACTTCATAGGAGTATATTTTAGAGGGATCATAGTTTAAACAGTCAGCACAGCACTGGGTGCTTCCTTCTACATGCTCAATTTATGTGGCTGACGCTGAAAATGATGCTGACATGACCGTGTGCTCTGAAACATCTACTTTGCTTATTTTTTTTCTGGCTATATATATATATATATATATATATATATATATATATACACGACAATGTCTGAGAAGTTAGAGAACATATTTATTTACATGCACATGTACATATATACATACTACACATGCATATGTATGTGTGTACACACACATCAACACGTGTATGCTTGCATCTTATCGTCTCTCACCCATTCAGTTGTGTCTTGGAGCTAATCTGTGCACAGCACTTTCCAACTCTTCCTTAGCTTGATGACATCATATTGGGGGTTGGCCATGGCGGGGATATGTTATAGCATGGAAATTGGCAAGCCTGTGCATCAAGAGGTTTTTTTTCTCCCCCTCAGACAGCCAATTTACCAGGACTGTTGCTTATACATACCTTGCATTTCCAATTAGACCGTGAATGTCTTTAGCACTCAGGATGGGCCACAGACACCCTCTGATCCCCACGGGCCCTCACACGTGTCTGCTGTACAGTAGGCTTCAAACGACGCTTGAGTCAACAGGACAGAGGGCAAGAGGATGAAAGCACCAGAGGAGACAGCAGAAGTGGGCTCAGGAGATGCAAAGAAGTCGCTTCGGAGAAGCTGCAGGCCAGCAGCTGGCCAGGGAGGGAAAGATCAAGGAGGGGGGATGGTTTGGAAGGGTCAGAGGGTTTGGTGACAGGCGAGAAGGGTTTATCAACAGAAGCCTAAGCAGAGAATGAAACTCAGGGTGAGAAAGGATTCCATGTGACTTCAGATCACTGCAGGAAGAGTGTTTCTTCAATTCTCTTCTTTTAGACGAGGACCTTAAACAAAAGCTGAGACAATGAAATAATTGGTCAAATGCAATCAATACAATACCTAAAAATAGGAGACAGGGAAAATAAACCAGATGTATCTATCTTCTGGAATACTTCCAGGTCGTAGGATCCAGAAAGTGAGTGTGGTGGTTTGAATGTAATTGACCCCCCATCATCTCCTAGGGAGGGGCACTGTGAGGAGGTGTGGCCTTGGCTTTGCTGGAGTCCATATGGCTTTGCTGGAGGACATGGCGTTGTGGGGGTGGATTTGAGGATGCCACCCCGTGTCTCAGTCGATTTCCTGTTGCTTGCGAGATGTAGGACTCTCGGCTCTCACTCCAGTACCATGTGGTGCCGTGCTCCCCGCCATGACAATAATGGGCTGAACCTCTGAAAGAATAAGCAAGCCACCCCAATTAAATTTTTCCTTAGTAAGAGTTGCCATGGTCATGGTGTCTCTTCACAGCAATAAAAACCCTAAGACAGTGCCAATGATGAGCATTTGGGCAATGATAAACTTGGAAAATTGGCAGTGTTCTTTATAGCATGGTTAGACGACAGAGGTTAGAAGCGGTACATATAATCTCATTTTTTGCATAAATACATATGTATAGAAGTATGTCTGGGGTGCATATTAAAGCACTAAGGTAGTTTATTTCTGTACATTTTTCTACACTTTGGTAGAAAATTTGGATGATTTTTCTATCCTTTTTGTTTAAAGGAATTTCCAACTTTTTCTATTAGAGTACTTCTTTAATTAATTTAATTGCACTAATTAAAATGTTTAGAATGTTTTCCATATTAATCTATGTGCATATATATACATATATATTAGCAAAATGTTAAAAATAGAACTTGGGCTAGCAAAAAAAAATTACCTTTGACTTACAAATTTATCCACCCCACAAAAATCCATCACTACAATGAGTCACAATTATATTGGCTTGAGTATTTTGGGAACTGCCTTGCTAGAGGGATGTCAGTATTGCATACTGGCGCTGCCTTGAAGAATGAAGGCATATGCATCAGAATTCTGGACGGTTGCTGCATTGTGGAATGGGGACTCTACAGAGCGGCTAGCAATGTCTAGAGGGCCACAGGCACGAGAGAACAAACCTAGATTTGCCAGCTTCAGAGAAATGTGGCTCTGGATGTCTGCAGACCTCTTTATCCCAGGACAGCTCTGCCACATGGTGTCTAAACATGTCAGTTTTAGGATGTAGGCAAGCTTTTCTGCAGATGAAAGATGCAGGTCTGCCCGCTGGAAAGGAATAGCTGGCAGGAAGTAGAGGGCGAGACTTCCAATAAAGAGTCAGAGGCATAGGTGGGCAGACTCAGGGAGAGCCCCGCCAGTGCCGGCTCAGTTTCAGTGGCATTGTGGGAGTGCTGGGAACTTTCTCCTACTCCATTTCCGGGAGAGATTGGTTGATGGGTAGGGCAAGGAAGAGGCAGACTCCGGAGCTGTGGTGAAAGGGGTTTAAACTCTGGTTCTGCACACTTTTTGGCTAAGTTTCGGATCCACCTCTGCCTCCATCGGCCAGCCTGCGAGATGGAGGCAACAGGTGTCCGTGTCTTATGAAATTAGTGTGATGGAGAAATGACATAATCAGGCAGAAGTACTCAGAGCCCACCTGGCTCGCAGCAGGTGCTGTGGGAATATTCCGTGTGGTGTCAACCCTCCGTGTGCTCTCTTCTTCCAGGATTGATGGGCCAGGGATTAAATATGTGCTGCCCACTTTCAGATGAATTAAGTAATGTTACCAGTGGGGTGTGTGTGTGTGTGTGCGTTTGTGTGTGTGTGCATTTGTGGGGGCAAGGGTCTTAGAAGAAAACATGTTGAGTTGGCGAGATGACTAAGTAGATAAAGCACTTGCTGTGCAAGCATGAAGACCCAAGGTCAGATCCTTGAATCCCTGTAAAAGTCAGATGTAGTGTAGGCTGATGATCGCAGCATGTTTGTGCTGAGGTTAGAGGTAAATACAAGAGAATTCCCATCAGGCTGAGCATCAGCAAGCCTGGTGTTGACTGAGTTTTCTGTCCCACCCGGTCCCTGCAGCCATTCAGTTCCAAAGAAATACACAGATGCCTACATTAACCATAAACCGACTAGCCCATTAGCTCAGGCTTCTTATTAACTAATTCTTACATCTTAAATTAGCCCATTATTCTTGTCTATGTTAGCCACATGGCTTGGTATCTGTTTTGGTGAGGAAGTCACATCCTGCTTCCTCTGCATCTGGGTCATGACTGTAGACTGCTCTTTCCTCTTCCCGGCATTCTCGTTGCCCTGCCTCTACTTCCTGCCTGGTTGCTTTGTCTATACTTCCTGCCTGGCTACTGGCCAATCAGCGTTTTATTAAAATACAATTGACAGGGTATAGACCATTGTCCCATAGCAGCCTGGTGTATGCATAGGGGTCAACAAAAGAATTTGCCTTAAAGAAGGAACTGAAGACCAACACCTGGGGCTGTTGTCCTTATACATAGGCCATGGCACATATACACCCATGTTCACATACATGAATGTACACACATACACCTACAAAATTTGAAAAGTTAAAAAATACATAAAGCAGGACACACCACAAAGGCTGTAACCCCCTTAATTCTCTCCTTCTTCCCTTAATGTACATGTGATATGTGACTTATCATTATGTGTGCGTATGTGTGATGTATGACTTATTATCATTGTGTGAGTGTGCATGTAGCATGTGACTTATCATTGTGTGTGTATGTAATGTGTGACTTATCACTGTGTGTGCATGTGATGTGTGATTTATTATCATTGTGTGTGCCTACATGTGATATGTGACTTATTATTGTGCGTGTGTGATTTATTATTGTTGTGTGTGTGTGATATGTGTTTGGGTACGTGTGTCATGGTGCACACGTGGAGGTCAGAGGAAAGTTTTGAGGAGTTGCCTTTCTCCTTCCACCATATGTGTGCCCTACCTGCTGAGCCATCTTCCGAACCACCTCCTTCCTCTGTGTGGAGTCCCTTTGACTCCTTCCTACAAGTGCATCTTAGAAGCTCGGAGCCTTAATAGATTCTTCTATCAGCTGCTATGACAAGAAAAAAAAAAAAAAAAGAAGACACTGTTCTTGATGGACTCATATGGAATGTATAAACAACTTGTGTATTTATCATTTAATCAACTGTATTAGCAGATCTGAGTTTTTGGAAGGCAGTTCCTCACCCCCTGCATTCAGATACGTGTCTTGTTCTGGGTCACTTTCTCACACTGATCTTAGGAACCCATGTGTGTTTTTTTTTATATTTATTTATTTATTTATTTATTTATTTATTTATTTATTTATTTATTATGTATACAATATTCTGTCTATGTGTATGCCAGAAGAGGGCACCAGACCTCATTACAGATGGTTGTGAGCCACCATGTGGTTGCTGGGAGTTGAACTCAGGACCTTTGGAAGAGCAGGCAGTGCTCTTAACCACTGAGCCATCTCTCCAGCCCCCCATGTGTGCTTTTCTCCCTAAACGTGGACTTGGCTCGAAGAGCACGAAGACAAAACCTTCCCTCACAGCCTCTACCAGGTTCCCCCCACATCCAGGATGCATGGGGCTGTGTCTTCATCTTTCAGCAGTAGTTCTTAATTTTTGTTAGTTGGATGAATTCAAACTACCCCGCCATTTAAAATATCACTTTCCAATATAGTAATGTGGTAAGTCATTTTTTTCATATGTTTACTTTCTACTTCTATTTATTCATATTTATTCATATTTATATGGCCATATTCTGTGGTCATTTTCTTTTGGTATATGAAACTGATATAACCTAGTATTCTAGCTAAAATCTTCTACTCTGCATTTTGGAGTAGTTGTAGCTACTCTGGGTTTATCATCTCAGTTTCTAAAACTTAACTTTAGGGGTTCTCAAGATGGCTCAGCAAGTAAAGATGTTTGCTTCCTTTCCTGATAACCCGAGTTCAATACCCATGTGCTGGCTAATTTTACATCAGCTTGGCACAAGCCAAAGTCAATTGGATAGCCTTAATTGGTAACCTTAACTGAGAAAATGCCTTCATTAGATTGACCTGTGTTGCATTATTATTATTATTATTATTATTATTATTATTATTATTATTATTGTTATTGTTGTTACTATTGTTGTTGTTACTAATGATGGTAATAATTGATATGGGAAGACTCAGCCCATTGTGAGTGGTACCATCCCTGGGCTGGTGATTCTGGGTGCTGTAAGAAAGCAGGCTGAGCAAGCCATAAGAAACAAAACAGTAAGCAGCCCTCCTCCATGGCCTCTACCTTTGTTCCGGCTTCTAGGTTCCTGCCCTGACTTCCTTTGATGATGTACTTATAGGCTGTAAGGTGAAATGAGTTGCTTTTGGTTGTAGTGTTTTGTCACAGCATAGAGAACCAAGCTAAGACCCATACAATAGAAGAACCAACTACGACAGGCTGTCCTCTGACCTCAACCTCCTGCCCCACATGTACACAATAACTCTAAAAAATTAAAATCAGCTTTAGAATAAAGACCACGCGAGACTATTAAAATTATATTCTGCAAGATCTTCCTTCTCTTTCTTTATGTTATTGCCATGGACTTTATGCACTTTGTTCCCATCCGTACACACATTTATAATTAATCCAGCTTCATCCGTCTTTATTGAGGTCAAATAAAAGGTATGAAATCATGTCTCGAATGGGAACAGTGTGATGTTTTGATGTACACATTGGGAGAGGATTACTATTATGACCCTAATTAACAACTTTTGCCTTATGTAGTTGCCCTTTAGAGAGAGAGAGAGAGAAAGAGAGAGAGAGACAGACAGACAGAGACAGTGTGTGTGTGTGTGTGTGTGTGTGTGTGTGTGTGTGTGTGTGTGTGGTGATGATTAAGATCTCAGCAGAGTTCTGGAGGAAATCACACTAAGGGAAACAAGCCATTCAGAAGGGCAAATATGATTTCATCTTCCCAAGTGGAGCCCGAAGCAGTTGGAGTCCCAGAGCCCAGGGTAGAAGACACAGGGAACGGTGGCTCAGAGGCTTCACCCTGCAGCCATGAGATGACCACACTCTGGAGAGCACAGTGTCTACAGTTATTAACAACATTTAATCACATTTACAGTAGGATTGTAAAAATAGTTTTTATAGCCTATAAACTTTTTGCTATGGCCTGAGTGTTTATGTGCCTCTCCTCCCTGATCCTAATGGGACTGGATTCATAGACCGAGCTTGCGAGAATTCGAGGAAGGTCAAGTAAGGCCACCTCTGTAGGGATGTAATTGGATAGAGCTAGTGTCTTTATTGGAGAAAAGGGACCCTGTAGAGAGATAGCAACAAGGGGGCCGTTTCCAAGCACAGAGGAGTGTCCTCGCTAGATACCAAATCAGCCTGCATCTTCATCTTGAACTGCTAAATTTATTCATCTGTTTAAGCCACTCAGTCTGTGGCATTTTCTTATGGCAGCCTGCAGACGCCTAAGCTTTTCATATACTTAAAATTTTTTACATATATTTATTTATTCAATGTGTATGTTGGGGGTGTACATACTGCGATGTACATGTGGAGTCAGAGAATAACTTTTTGGAGGTCTGTTCTCATTCCACCCTGTGGCTTCTGGGCATCACATTCAGCCTGTTAGGCTTGGTGGCAAATGCCTTAACCTGCTGAGCCAGCTCAGCAGTCTTTTAGATACTTTCATGGTTTCATGTTTGTTTGTTTTTTTTTCTATTGGTTTGTTTGCTTTGTGTTTTTTTTTTTGTGCATTCACAGTTTACAAAAATGTTTGCAATTACATCTTTATTCAGTTGAGTTTTCAATTAGATGAAACTGATTATAGTTTTATGAGTATGGGTATTTCGTCTGCATATGTGCCTGTGTGTCATGTGTGTGTGTGTGTGTGTGTGTGTGTGTGTGTGTGTGTCTGTGTTTTCCGAAGAGACCAGAAGACAACACTGGAGCCTGTGGAACTGGAGTGACAGGTAGTTGTGAGCTGCTATGTATGTGGGTGCTGGAAACCCAACCTGGATCTCTGGAAGAGCAGTCAGGGATCTTAACCACTGAGCCATCTCTCCAGCCCCTAAAAGTAATAGAAACACGTATACTGTCTTTGCCCTTATGTACTTGTCTTTTTAAGTCTGTTTTTTATTTTCGTATAAATCTGAATTGCTCCTTCCTGCTCTTTTGTTTTTGCCTAAAGGACTGTTCTTCCTTTTAGAGCAGGACGGAACATGCTTCAGTCTTCAGGCAGATAGTGTACATTGTGCCCTAGCCTTTCCCTCCTGCTTCTGCAATGCCAGGATCAGCAAGATGTGAGAGCTGAGAATCTTCTCAGGTCTTTCCTGGGCATGTGTTTTGGCCTGGACTTGGGCACTGCCCTGTCCATCCGTCTGGGCTTCAGCAGTCTCTGGAAGATGGTGGGCATATCTAAAGCATCCTGGTCATCATAGTCTCCAGCGCCATCCTTGCCTCCGGCAGCTTCAGTGTCCAACAGTCGCTGCTGACTGCTTAGGGTTAAGGCTTGGGGAAATGCTATTTCTACTGAGCGAGATTTCATAGTTGGATTGTCCAGAGAAATACAAGATAGGACAAATTAAGAGAGACAGATCTCTGGGACTGGGCTTTGGAGGAACACAGCCAGTTTCTTTTGGACTTCCTGGATAGATTCTTCACATACCCTAACTTCTCTTTCATATTTAAAGTCTGTCTCTTTTCAATGCGTAATCAGAGATTTAAAAAATTCATATCCTTCACAGTCTTGGCTCTCCTTAATATATGGGGGAATCTCATCCCCCTGCCGTCCCCCAAGAGTATGTTTTTATTGGCAAATTAAGTGCACAGATAATGAGCTCCATTATGGCATTTCATGCACATATATAATACACGTTGCTGTTTCTTTTCTATACACCAGGAGTGTAATCACAACTTGTCCTTTTTATTCCCAAGGGAGGTATTTGAATATTTATTTATTTATTTATTTATTTATTTATTTATTTATTCGAGACAGGGTTTCTCCGTAGCTTTTTGGTTCCTGTCCTGGAACTAGCTCTTGTAGTCCAGGCTGGCCTCGAACTCACAGAGATCCGCCTG
>NC_022023.1:20369341-20377330 GCF_000317375.1 Microtus ochrogaster
AAAAACCCATTGCCATTGTTCTTGAGTTCTCAGTAGTCCTCATTGTCCGCTATGTTCAGCGAGTCTGGTTTTATCTCATGCTTTTTCAGACCCAGGCCAGCTGGCCTTGGTGAGTTCCTGATAGAACATCTCCATTTTCTCAGTGTGTGGGTGCACCCCTCGCGGTCCTGAGTTCCTTGCTCGTGCTCTCTCTCCTTCTGCTCCTGGGCACGAGTGCATAAACACTCACCAATAACTGAGAAGCTATTTTCAGTCCGTGGTTTCTATAGGAGGGAGAGTCAGCTTTCATTAAGGATGTGGCCCCCTGAGAGGTTGACCATACTCCAGCAGATGCCCCCACCCTCTTGAATATATGGACGACACAAACTGGAATTTGTTGTTGTTGTTTTTAATAATGTGAACTTGAGAGGGGGTGGGAGTAGGGGGTGAGGAATGAATTGGGAAGAAGTTGAGGGTAGAAGGGGGATTTAATATACAATTCACAAAGAATTAATAAAAGTACTATATTTGAAAAGTCTTAGCTCCTGGGGGCTGGAGAGCTGGTTCAGCAGTTAAGATCATCGGCTGTCCTTCCAGAGGACCTGGGTTCAGTTCCCAGCACTCACATGGCAGCTCACAACTGTCTGTAACTCCAGTTGCAGAGAATCTGTCATGTTTATACCAACGTACACAAAATAAAGTTAAATAAATTATTATTAAGCACAAATAAATAAATAAATAATAAATGAATAGCCACAGGTCCTACCATTTACTATTTTCCTCCTCCCAAAGACAGTTAGAAATTTTATTTTTTTCCCTCCATTGGCTCTAAAATTTATGCTGTGTGCAGAAACACTGTAAAATAAGAAGACATATAAGAAGATAAACACTAACACTAATCCCTCCTCTGTCCTACGGATCACAGTGCATTTTCTTGTTAATCCTTCCCATTTTTACAGTGTTCGAAAGAACAGACTGGGAACTTCCATTCTCTCTTGTAACATACCGAGCTTGTTTCTTTTATTATGGACATATTTGTGTTCCTAGCTTAAAGCATTTGTAGGTTAACGTACGGTATTTCCCGAACACGCTGAAATACATTGGCTTAGTCCTGTCATGAGTGAACATTTGTGTTCTTACCACAGCAGAGAGTAGCCTCGCGGAGGTACTGGTTTTGCTCACACTTGAGGCTATTTCTTTATAAGATCTGAAAGAACGGTCTTGTGGAGATGGTTCATTTTGTAATTTCAAACGGGTGTCTAGAGAATCATATTTCTACTCTCTGTGGCTTTGGAGCCTGTCCTGGAACTAGCTCTGTAGACCAGGCTGGTCTCGAACTCACAGAGATCCTCCTGCCTCTGCCTCCCGAGTGCTGGGATTAAAGGCATGTGCCATGATCGCCCTGCTTAAGATCCCTTTTGCCTTGGTTGGGAGATAGTCCTAAAACACAACCCACTTCCTGCAAGCCTTTCCAAAGCTGGTCCCTCGTCAGAATGATCTGGGGGCACTTTCTACATCACAGGTCTTGGACCTCCCCTCGGAAATTCTGATTCACTAAGTCTAGTGCTGGGTCCAGGAGTCTATATTTTTTAATGTGCGTCCAGATGATTCTAATGACTAGCCAAGTTCAAGGAACAGGATCTAGCAACTGGAGTGCCTGGGGCGCATTGGACAGAGGTTGGGACGAGAGCTGTCAGGGTTAAAGGGGAATCCAGGTGCTTCCCAGCCAAGGGTGGTTGGGACGCTTCGCAAACAACCAGAACATTCTCAGAGCAGGTTGGGCCACTTTGCAGTGTTGGTGAGAACAACCAAGGCAGAGCTTTGATGGAGACCTGAGATCCGGGGCATCAGGCAGGGGCAACTGATGTCATCAACTGCTTGGAGCGAGCACACATTACCTTAGGAGCAAGCACTCTGGGTTTGGGGTGGTTTGTCCTGTTGCACCATGGGAAGCAAGGTAGCTCCCTTTCTTTCTCTGTGTCTTCAGCGCCCAGTGGCAGAATATGGCCAGAGAGTTTCTAAACTTGGATACACAGAGGTGGAGTGGAGGAGTGAGTCAGAGGAAACCCTTTTTTGGGCCACTTCTACCTTCCCCAAGGACCCCAACTTTATCTGTTTTATATAAGAGTCCTATGCAAAGTTTTGTTCTAATTTTTTTTTTCTGAAAATTTCCAGTCTCTCTGACCTTTTAAGTACAAAGAAAAAAAAATGTGAATAAGGCCAAGGGGAGGACGAAAAACCCAGATGAGAAGGGTGGCCCAGAATGGACAGTTAAGGCCACATTTTAATTTGAAGGCTAACCCTTTGGGTGGTGGCCCAAGCCCCCCCCCGAGTTTCCAGCTCGCAATCAGTATATTGCCCAAAGCAACTCGGAGTGACCTCCTAGGAGATTCCCGGCTGATTTCCCAGCAGATTCTTGTATTTGACTTGGGGTGGGAGGTGGGGGATCTCTCACTTCACAGGACCCTGCAGAACAGAGAGATGACGGTGGCCGGTCTGGTAACACTTTGATAGTGTCTTGCTGGGTTCAGGCTTCCCAACAATAGAGTGCTTTGACCTTGCTTCAGCCCCCCTCGCAGGCTGAGAATTTAAGGTGCTCTGCTGAATGCTGAGCAAACAAGCCTTACGCTTTGATCTCAGAGAATTCATAGGAGCAAGCAGGGAGGAGATGAACTGGGGGCCCTGCAGGAATTAACTGTGAAAACCTGGCCAGGCTTTGTTGACTGGGACACTGGGGTGGAGTGTCGGGTGTCTGGGGAACAGATGTGAGCCTGACTTGATCTTCTGCAGCTGCAGGCAGAGGTTTGCCAGAGGTGAATGAGAGCTCCTGCCGTGGCCAGAGGTTCTCTCCCTGTGTGTAGTCCACTGGTGGTCTCTTCCTGACCTGAGCTGCTTTTTGCAATTTGATTCCAACAACCACATAACAGGTCGGAGGGAGAAAGGATTTCTTTTGAGAAGCCGGGGATTTGATGGGTTTTGAGATCTGTGTTATCTACTCATTTCTAAACATCCCTGAGAGGCGATGGAGGGACCACATCAGCCTTCCTCAGGAACCTCGCACCGCTTTGTGATCTCAGTGAGAATGAGGGTTAGCATGCAGTAAGGTCTGAAAATGTGTTGGCTGCCCTCGAGAAGCTGGGTCCCAAGATTGTTCCTAGGAGTCCTGATCCCAGGAGATGACGTAGAAGATTCCTGATCACCCAGGTTTGGGAAATTCTGTAGGCTGTTTTCCTTTGGATAGCCTAACACACATACTAAAGCCTCTGGCATGTTCTGGAGTTAGAAATTTCTGACTAGATTGGATTAAAAATTTCCCCAATGTAATCAGCCAGAGAAGAGTAATCTTAAAAAATAAACAAACAAAACCAAAACAGAATAAGAAAATGGAAGAGGTTCAGACTAGTTTCAAGATGAATTAGCAAGGTAGTGCTTGTTTGTCCCATCACTTGGTTGACTGGATGAGGCAGAAGGACAACGTGGGCTTAGTTTGGAAGACCAGACTGGGGACTGAGGAGATAGTTTGGTTGGTAAAGCGCTTGTGCAAGCGTGAAGACCTGAGTTTGGATCCCCAGCACCCACATAAAAACTGTGCCCATCGCCAGAAGATCCACATCTCAAAGAAATGGGGCTTTACTAAGTTTAATGCAGATGAATTTGAAGACATGGTTGCTGAGAAGCGACTCATTCCTGATGGCTGTGGGGTCAAATATATTCCTAATCGTGGTCCCCTGGACAAGTGGCGAGCCCTACACTCCTGAGGGCTTTCATGGTGCTCTCCTGTACCCTACCAAATCATGTTCAGTAATAAATCTCACATCCAGTCTGCTTAAAAAAAAAAAAAAACTGTGCCCATGATTGCATGTACTCCCAGCACTGGAAAACCAGAGACAGGAGAACCCTGGAGTTTCTGGGCAGCTGGTCTAGTTGAATCATTGGATTCCAGGTTCAGTGAGAGACCTTATCTCTAAAAACACGGTGGGGAGCCATTGAAGGAGATACCAGATGTTGACCTCTGGCTTCATATGCACATGTGCAACATAGGCAGACTCCATCCTGGAGGAGGAGGGGTTGCCTTTATCATTTTAGGAACTTTGAGAAAACTTGTCTCCAGCATGGGAATACTTGGATCCAAAAAACATTCATTGAGTTTGGGGTCTTGAAGCTGCTCCTTTTGCCTGTGGTGAGGACCCAACAACCTGAGCTTTTCCCCTAAGAGTTCATTTCTGTCTCTTGTTCTATGGCTGAGGAGCCCTGTTTGCTATATCAACCGGAGAAACTGACATTTGAGTTGAAGACCAGATGACATCAATTCCCACATAGATGAAAAACAATTCTTGGCTTAGAGTGAGGGAGTTTTTAAAGTTCAACTTCACTTTTTCTCTCTATGCAGAAACTAGTAGAATCAGAGTGGCCAGAATGTGGCATTGTCTTTGCTACAGACAACATTTCAAGAATGGCTAATGAACTTGTTAGTCATGCAAGTACAAATGGAGCTTTTCTTGGGGTGTTTGGTTGAGAAACTTCTAAACAGGTGCTATCCTCTCCATTGGGCTTGGGGCTGTGAGGACAGGAACCTGGTATTGCCCTTCTGACCATGAGATAGCCTTCCATGACTGTAACAGATGCTTGGCTTTCAATCTTACAGTTTTAGAAGGCTCCGGTTCATGATTGATTAACCCCATGTGTTGGCATATGGCAAGAGAGAGAGAGAGAGAGAGAGAGAGAGAGAGAGAGAGAGAGAGAATGAAGGAAGGAGCTGGAGGTCCCACTATTCTGTTCCAGAGCACACCCTCAATGACTGAAAATCTTCAGTAAGTCTACATCTCAAAGTTCCCACCATCCTCCAAGAGGAGCAGCGTGATGGCCAAACCTTTAACATCTGGACCTGTGGGAAAACATTTCAGATCTAAGTGACAGCAGAGCCAGATAAAGAGGAAGCCAAGAAATGGAGCAAGATCAATCCTTGGTGAGTCATTTGAGTGTCTGGGGCCAGCCAAGCCTGAATCCTCTGCTACTTGGTGATGCCAATTAAATTGAGTTTTTTTTCTTATTTTAAAATTCCCAAGTGTTTTTGCTGATATAGTCTGCAGAGGTTGGAATGAGAATTGGGCCCCCATGGGCTTATATGTTTGAATAGTTGGTTCCCAGTTGGTGGACTGTTTAGGAAGGATTAGGAGGTGTGGACCTCTTGTGGGGAGGTATGTTATAACTGATGGGCTTTGAGGTTTCAAAAACTCACATCAGGCCCCAGCCCCGCCCCTCTCCTGACCATGATTAGGATGTAAGTTCTCAACTATTGCTTCAGTGCCAGGTCCTGCTTGCCTGCCCTCATGCTCCGTGCCATGACGGACTACCTTCTGAAACTATAGGCAAACTTTCAATTAAATGCTTTGTTTTATAAGTTGCCTTGGTTGTGGTATCTCTTCACAGCAATAAACAATGACCAAGATCTTATTTAAGACCTCTTAAGAGTCTAAGCATATCTCCCAACACCCATTCCTATCTTTCTCCATTTCCCAGACCACAACAAATCCGGCAATTTGAATTAAGTATGGTACTCATCTTCACCGTAGAATGCTTTAATGACCATGTCTTTCTTTCTTCTAGAAGATGCTTGGGAATTCACCTGCCCCACCTCAAATATGTACTGTGATGGCTTCTCTATAAATACATATGCTTAGTCCCCAACTGCTTGATACTTCTTTTAGAAACCCCTGCTTTCCCTGGCAGTTCAGATTAGAGGCATTTATAATCGTCCAGCTTCTTACTTCCCCTTCGAGTCCTAGGCTGATGACAAAAAGTATAATCCCTCTGCCACAGGACATGGGCTTCCAGTTTCTGACAAAAGCTAAGACTACTTGCTTACACACATGGAAATGATGCTTAGCTTTTTCATGGCAGGACCAGCTTTGGTTTTAGCTTTCCTTTGTTCTCTGCCATGAACAGGGTGTGTGTTTGTTTCTTTTAACTGGGATGCTTTCATGTGGGATCCCATTAGCAATGTGTGTCCGCTATAGAATATTTAAATGGGGAGGGGGTGGATGCAAATTCACCAGAGTGTGCTGTTGACCTATCAGTGAGTATTTCTTCCTTACTTGTGTTCCCATGTGTAGACCTTGGGCATGATTGCCTAGGATTTGTTTAAAATTACGTTTCCCAATATGCCTTCTTATTTCATTTTTAAATTAAAATAGAACTACATCCTTTCCTCTTCTCTTTCCTCCCTTCAACCCCTCCCATGTCATACCATTTTGCTCGGTCTCAAATTCATGACCTTGTTTCCTTTCATTGTTATTTTTCCATGTGTGTATATGCATGAATATATAGTAGAACCTGCTTGAGTCTGTTCAGTGTGGTTTGCATGTGTGTGATTTCAGGGCTGGCTATTTGGTATTGGATAACCAGTTAGGGAGCTTCTCTATTTGGCAAGACTACTTCTCCTACTCTTAGCATTTATGTTGCATTTGTTTAACTCTGTGAAGCCATGTTACTTTGCCTGTCTAAAACACCTGATTGGCCTAATAAAGAGCTGAACAGCCAATAGCAAGGCAGGAGAAAGGATAGGTGGGGCTGGCAGGCAGAAAGAACAAATAGGAGGGGAAATCTGGGAGGAGAAGATCAAGGAGCAAGAAAAGGAGGAGAAGAGGACATCAAGGTCCAGCCACCCAGCCACACAGCCAGCCACAGAGTAAGAAGTAAAGAAAAGTATAAAGAATAGAGGAAAATAAAAGCCCAGAGGCAAAAGATAGATGGGATAATTTAAGAAAAGCTGACAAGTAACAAGCCAAGCTAAAGCCAGGCATTTATAAGTAATAGTACATCTCTAAGTCTCCGTGTGTATTTATTTGGGAACTAGGTGGTGGACCCCCAAAGGACAAAGAGAAAGAGTAAAAAGCAGAAACAAACAAACAAACAAAATAATGGCAAGTTCCTACACAGACTCCATACAGTAAGGAGTAAACAATACTTCTTCCTAAAATACATCATTTTCTCACTGGCAGAGCCCAAAATGATAGTCACTATTCAATGGCAAGCTGAATAATGTTCCCTGCTCCCCACAGGAAAATGTCCACATCTCTGTAACCTGTGAATATGATTCTTCCTTCATCATAGCAGAGAGTTTTCATATGTCATCATATAAGAATCATAGATCAGAGAGATTATTCTAGATTATTACAGTGACCCCGGCATTGCTGTAAAGATTCTTTTAAGGAAAAGAGGGTGAAAATAACAATGGAAGAGAGAGAAAGCAATAAGAGATGCTGAAAGATAGTCTGTTGCTATCTTTGGGGATGGAGGAAGCAGAGACAAGCCAGGAATGTGGGTACCACTGTTTTCTGTTACTGTAATAAATACAATCTAAGAGATGAAGAGGTTCCTATTGGCTCACAGTTTAGAGGCTTCACTCCACAGTTGGCTGGGTCTATTACTTAGGGTTCAGGGTGAGGTAGAATATCATGGCAGTGGCAAATGCTGCTTAAATCACAGTAGTCAAGAACATGGAGAAGGAAGGGACAAGGGACAAGGCATATGTTTCTAGAGAATGCTCCCAGTGACCTTCAGCTAGCTCATACATCCTGCTTTTATCACCTACTAATAATGCCATCATTTAAGAATACATCAAGGGATTATCCCATTTATCTGACGGGAGCCCCCAGGGTCCAATCACTTCCCTAGTCCATCAGCTGGTACCCAAGTCCATCATGCCTGGCCCTCCGGAAGACACTTCATTTTCAAACCTAATAGCAGGCTACCTCTAAAAGACAGAGAAGGGGATGACATGCATTCTCTTTTGGAGTTCGCAGAAAACGTACAGCCCACCTGTGTCTAACTTCCATAGAATGAGAGTAATATGGGTTTTGAACCCATGAAATTTGTGGTAATTTGCTATTGTAGCAAGAGAAAACAAATACAGCCACTTTCTTTTTTTTTTTTTTTTAATTTATTTATTTGTTGAGGATTTCCGCCTCCTCCCCGCTTCTTCAGCTGGCCAGAACTTCCTCAGGATCA
>NC_022023.1:20379636-20429031 GCF_000317375.1 Microtus ochrogaster
ATTGCTAGAACTTCAAGCACTATATTGAAGAGGTATGGAGAGAGTGGACATCCTTGTCGTGTTCCTGATTTTAGTGGGATGGCTTTGAGCTTTTCTCCGTTTAATTTAATGTTAGCTGTCGGCTTGCTAAATACAGCCACTTTCTTATTTCCTGTTGGCTTATGTGGAAAATATTGTTGGATAAATTTAAGGTTGTTGTCATCTGTTTTGTTGGTATATTCTGCTATTTATTTATTTATTTATTTGTTTGTTTGTTTGTTTGTTTGTTTTAAAGCATGTGTGCATAGGTCTGAGACAACCTTAGGTGACATTCCCCAGGAATACTAGCTACCTGCTTTTAAAGACAGCTTCTGTGCTTGTCTCGGACCCTGGAGGGCCTGCGTCTACCGCTCCAATGTTAGGGTAGCAAGACTGAGCCACCACACTTAGCTTGTGTCGGTGTGTTCTGGGGATCTAAACCCAAGTCTTCATCTGCGTAGACTTTCCCACTGAGTCAGCTCCCCACAGTCTATAGTCACTCAGCCATCAGCTCACTCTTCAGTGGTGCCCTGGTTCTCAGGATTTTAGCTGGAGCTGCCTTCTCTCGTCCTTGACACTGAGGACACCGGAGCAATCCTGCAAACATGATACAGTGAACAGCTGCAGAGAAATACATGCGGAGAAACGACTCTCAGCTGTTTCCGCTGCTCCAAGGGGCCCTTTTGGTATTCGCTAATCAATTTTATGCCTAAAATGTCCTTCTTAGGCCTAAGCTCTGAATTCCTTGCCGGCATTTCTATTCTTTTTCTGTAACTTACGACTCTTCTCCCTGGATCATCAGAGTACAGCAAAATAATGCAATCCCTGATACTGGTGACTTTATTCATTTACTTACTTATTTTTACACAGATGCTTTCATGAAACTGGCTTGATTGACTGTTCCTGGTTCGGCGTTTAGCCAGTAGAAGGTTAATTAATGAGCTTGCCCCTTGCTCTCAAGACAACATATTTTTATTGCCTGCATAAAACTCTGAGACGTTCACGCAGGAATGTGCGGCCACATACACAGCTCACACACATACACACGGCTTCCCGCTTGCATCCACACATTGTGTACAGCTCCTCTGTCTCTTAATATGGCGGAAGAGGCATCTTTATTCATACCGAAAGGACAGCCTTTGTCTTTTTGCAAATTCTACTTCCGAAAAGAACCCCAGAAGTTTCTAAATCCTTGGGGACCTCAAAAGGGAACTTAGACTTTTAAAGTAGAGACTGAGGGCATCCAGCGAGTTCTCAAACCTGGTGTTGACTAAGCCCAGCCTCAGGCTGGGGGAGCTTGAGTCTGGAACATTCTCTTCTGCCAGCTGCCCTGAAGCCTGATGTTGATCATTTTCTAAATCTTCTCCGTGAGCCTGGAGGCCAGAGCTGATACCGAATCCTACTGTGTCCCCAAAGTACGCCAGGCTCCTCTAGGATCTCCATCCCCCGGGCTGCAGCCAGATGGATGCCCAAGGCTGAGTCTACGTCAGTTTGGCTTTGGAGACTGTTTGCTGGGAAGTTTTGAGAGGGGTCTTGGCGTCTGAAAAAATGAACAATGCCTTTCTGATGGCTCTTGAGCACTTAATACAGAACTGGGGTCCCCACGGGGGCTCAGTAAAGACCTGTTGCTGATGGATGGGTGACGACACTGCGTCACACTCAATTTTGTGTTTTGAAACAGCTTTGTTAGACATGCTCAGAATCCTGTTCTCTGTCCTTATTTTTGTTGGACTAAAAGAGGCAAGCACTGTTGTCAGATCCAAATAACCTAGAAAGATGGCTCCCCTAAACGTCTTCACAGGCTTCACTTCAATGAGCCCTAGACCTAGGGCTCCCTACACTATACACACTTTGCTGTGACCCCAGTCTATAAACTCTCTCTGCCTTGATGTGCTCTTTCAGAACTAGAAGGGAGATTTGCTGAGCTTTCTGACTCCAAACAGGTAAAGTGAGCGGAGTTGAGGTGTGTCTTGAGAAGCAGTTTCTAGTTATTTACAAGATTCTACAAGGACATCTTGTGGCAAAGAGAGAAGAGTTGAAAGGGAGGCTTTGGAAGACTTTCAGCATCCCTATCACAATTTTAGGAGTTCTCTTCAGTGCCTTCCTATTGTAGGGAGACCGCTTCTTTATTCCTGGCTGCCCAGACTCGAAATAACAACACAGAAACTGTATTAATTAAATCACTGCATGGCCTATTAGCTCTAGCTTCTTATTGGCTAACTCTTACATCTTAATTTAACCCATTTCTATTAATCTGTGTATTGCCACGTGGCTGTGGCTTACCAGCAAGGTTCTGATATCTGTGCCAGGTGGCACTACATGGCGTTTCCCTGACTCTGCCTTCTTTCTCCCAGATTCAGTTTAGTGTTATTTCCCCCCACCCGTCCACCCTCCCCCAGCTCTACTCTGCCCTATCACAGGCCAAGATAGCTTCTTTATTCATTAACCAATAAAAGCAACACATATGCAGGACCTCCCACATCAACTTCCTGTCTAGACTTTTTGTTTTGGGGGGGTGAGGTTGGAGTGGGTATGGGTGGGGCATGGAAAGATTTTCACGGAAGCCTTCTATGTCTCTCATTCTCAAGTGTGAGTCTGTAGTCATCAATATCACTGCAAAAGAAGCTTCCTTTGCCCCGCATAGTCAGCAGCAGCATGGACCACAGACATCCACATGGTCACCAGAGTCAGCACAGAATACAGACTTCATTCAACATGGTCTCCAGTGGCAGTACAGACCACGGATATCCACATGGCCCTCGGCCACAGCATAGATCATGGACACCGTCATGGCCCTCCAGAGCAGTAAAGACCATGGACATCATCAACATGGCCTCTAATAACATGGCCCCCATCAACATAATATTCATCAACATAGCCACTATCAACATGGCCTCCATCAACATGGCCTCCATCAACATAGCATTCATCAACATAGCCACTATCAACATGGCCTCCACCAAAAAGCAGCCACATGAGCTACATGAAGGCATAGTCTTGATGGCAGGAGCTTGAGGTGGCTCAGTCAAGAAGCAAAGAGTGACAAATGCTGCACTCAGCTCACTTTTTTTTTTTTCGCGACAGGGTTTCTCTGTAGCTTTTGGTTCCTGTCCTGGAACTAGCTCTTGTAGACCAGGCTGGCCTCGAACTCACAGAGATCCGCCTGCCTCTGCCTCCTGAACTCAGCTCACTTTTTAATTATTGTTCAGGATCTCAGCCCAGAGAATGGTGCTATCCACACTATATGGGTCTACCCATCTCAATGAATGCCATTAAAATAACCCTTCATGGGCATGCCCAGAGGCTAACCTCACCTAGATAATTCCTCACAGATGCATCCTTCTAAATCTCATCAAACTGACCATTGTGATTAACCATCATATCACAAAGGACAGACTGCCCTGATCTGTGTGTAGGATGTCCCCCACAGGCCCATGTATTTGAACACTTGGTCCCCAGTTCAGGGTATGATTTGAGGAGGTGGGATATAACTGGAGTAAATGAATCACTGCAGGCTGACCTTGAGGTCTGTAGCCATGCCCCACTTCCTGTGTTCTTCTGCTTCATGTTCCACTGAGATGAGAGAGGATTTGAGTAGTCTTGGTCTGTGCTTCTGTTGCCACACAGCTACCAGCCACCATGCCTTTCCATTCATAGCAGACTGGAGCCCTTCAAACCTTGAGCCAAAATGAATCCTTCTGCTCTTCAATAGCTTCTTGTCAGGTATTTGGTTGGAGAGATGAGAAAAGTAGCCAATATACAACTCCATATATATCTATATCTCTATCTATCTATCTATCTATCTATCTATCTATCTATCTATCTATCTATCTATCTATCTATCTCTGTAACTTACAGTGCTGTTGGGAGCGTTGAGTACACACTGAATTTTAGTGGCTATAGAGGCTTGATTTTTGGAGGGTGGCACATCTTGTTTTGACCATTCTAATATGGAACATCCTGTTTCAATTTATACAAGGTCTAACTCAGTGAGCCCATACTGGCTCAAAGACATTCTGAGTTAATGTAAAACTGAAACTACAAGCTGGTTGTTTACTTTTTGAGACTTGTTATTTCAGTGCTTTGTTTATTTTTAAGTCTGAGTCTCATTATATAGTCGAGACTGGCCTCAAATTCATGATTCTCCTGCATCAGTCTCCGGAATACTAGGATTATTGGTTTGTGCCACTAAGCTCAGCAACCTTTAAAGCAGTAATCAGGAACAGGTGAAATTAATTTTGATAACAATTTTATTTGACCGCAGTATGTCAAAATATCATTCTTATAACATGAACACAATGTAAGAATTATTAAAGAAATGTTTACTTCTTTGGTATTACCCCTGTGAAATCCATTTTCTGTTCTATATTTAAGTCACATCTCAATTCAGATGTGGATTTTTGTTAGATGTACTGGATCTGTATTTTGAAATCATAAAATTTACTGTTGACCTTGGGTCTGGTGACAAAAGCCTCAGGAGGCTGAGGCAGGAGAATTGTAAGTGCCCACCCTGACTACAGAGTGACTTCAAAGCTAGCCAGGGAAACTTAGAGATATTCTGCCTCAAAATTAAAAAGTAAAAAATAAGGCTAATGCTATAGTTGGGGGTGGAGTGGTGGCCAGGCTTTCAAGATCTGAGCTCAGTTACATCTGCTGGGGGTAAATTTTCTGCTGAACATTGACTCAAATATCTCAGTCTTTTTTTTCTTTCAAACATGCTTAAAAGTTTCCTAATAATTAAATTATAACTTAAGTTTAAATTTACTACAATACGATAGAGATAATTCAGTGCTTCAAAGGCAATGGCCACTTTCCTAGTGCTCACGTGATGCGCTCAAACACCACTGCTGTCGAGGTACCATGTTAGACAGTGCAGCTTAGAGCAATGGGAATTCGATGCTGAGATTCCAGCTCACATGTGCTGTCTAGGCAGCTGTTGAGGTGCAAGTTAGAGATGTAATGCTCAGTTTGGGGATCTGTCAAAAGCATCAATATCCAAGTCATCTTGAGTTTGTGGACTTAAATTTGAGCGTGTGCATGCTAAGCACGTGTATTAGTCAGGGCTTTCTATTCAGCATCTCTCAACCTGTCAGTTGCAACCCCTTTGGAGGTCAATTGACCATTTCACAGAGGTCACATATCAGATATCCTGTATATCTCATATTTACATTTTGATTCACACAAGTAGCAAAATTACAGTTATGAAGTAGCAGCAAAATAATTTTATGGTCTGGGGGCCACCACACCATGAGGAAGTATGTTAAAGGTCACAGCATTAGGAAGGCTGCATGACAGAATGACTATGTTACAGAGGGAAATCGTTGAATTGGTTAATAGGATACAATCTGGGTAGTCTGTCTGTATACCAGAGAAGCTGAACAGCCTGCAGATGCTCAGTCCATGTTGTTGGATGCTGCAATAATTTCAGTCTGGCAAGAAAGCCCTGGGACTCCTGAAGAGCTGTTGGCATCCATGTTGGAAAAGCCAAAGAAGGTGGGTTCTGGTGACAGTAAAGGATAGAAGCAGCAGCAGTGGCATCATCATCATCATCATCATCATCATCATCATCATCATCATCATCGTCGTCATTGTCATCATCATTATCAACATCATCATCATTGTCATCGTCATCATCATCATCATCATCATCATCATCACCGTGACCTTATCATTATCATCATCATTGTCATCATCATCATCATCATTGTCACCTCATCATTATCATCATCATCGTCATCGTCATCATCATCACTGTCATCATCTTCATCATTGTCATCATCATCATCGTCATCATCATCATCATCACCATCATCGTCATTGTCATCATCACTGTCATCTCATCATTGTCATCATCATCATCGTCCTCCTCCTCCTCCTCCTCCTCCTCCTCATCATCATCATCATCATCAACGTTGTTGTCATCATCATCACCGTCATCACCATCATTGTTGTCATCATCATCACTGTCATCATCATCATTGTTGTCATCATCATCATTGTCATCATCATCATCATCGTCGTCATCGTCATCGTCACTAGCAGCATCAGAAACATCAGAAAACAATAGATAAGATGCATGTATCAGCAAGGAGTAAAGATAGGTGAGCAAAAGCATTCCTACTGCCCTCTCAGATCTATTTATGTCTGTGCTTCTGTGGGAAGGGTCTTCCTTCTGCAACTAATCTTTCTAGAAAGTTCCTTCACAGACCAGCCCAGAGATGTGTCTCTTAGTTGATCCTAGATTTAATCAAACTATCAACTAAGATTAATCATAACTGCATGAGTATTAAAAAAAAAGACTTACAGATGATTCTAATTTGTAGAAAGTGAATTTGGGGTTAATTCATAGCAAAATAATCATTGCTATTAGCTAAGCAAACTATAGAGCCACAGGCAAGGACTGATTGATTGTAGCTAAAGAATTCTCTACCTTAAAGAATAAATCTCTTGTCTCAGAGCTACAAGCTTTTAAAATTTGGATTTTGCGTCTAATCCAAACATCCCTCATTTGAAAATCCAGAATCTGAATTGTGCCAACATTAAGAAAATTTTTATAATTCCACTGGAAAATTTCATACCACGAAACTCTGTTTTAAGGACGAAGTTATTTAAAATGTATAAGATGATCTACAGGCTACATGTATAAGGTGTATATAAAAGGTGATTAATTCACATTTGAAATTATAAATTGTGTTTGGACGTGAGTCCCATTCTCAAGGTATCTCATTAATATTAATTGGTAAATATTCCAAATGCCAAAAAACAAAAACAAAAAATAAAATCCCTAAACACTTTGGTTCTAAATATTTTGGATAAGAGATACTCAGTCTGAATTTAAAATTGTGTGTGTGTGTGCGTGTGTGTAGAGGTCAGAGATTGGGTGTCTTCCATAGTTACTATTTGAAGCAGTATCTTTCACTGTACCAAGAATTGGCCAGTGACCCCCTGGCATCCTCCTGTCTTTGCCTTGCCAGGGCTGACAATGTAGGTGTCCACCACGTCACCTGACCTTTTACATGCGTCCCAGGGGAATCTGAACTCAGCTCTTCATTGTGTAGCAGGCACTGAGCCATCTCACCAGCCCTGCATGTGTGTTCCTACCAAATACAAGACCCATGCCAATATCTTTTCTAGCTGCTTTACTAAATAAATACAGTGTTTAACCTTGGTTCATATTGAGTGACATGTTCTTGTGTGTCTTCCCGTGAACATACTGTTGCCAATTCATCATACGATGTGTAGAGATGCTTTTAGTTCTATCCTAATGTTCTTGCCTATACTTTTATTTGTGAACCCCGCGATCCTAGCAAGATCACGCGTGTCAAACTTTCAGCCCAGAACTTCCTGCCAACACATATTGACAGTGTGGTTGATCAGCCTAATTGGTTTTGGCAGCATGTCTGATCTCACTGCAGTTACATCATTCCGGCTGAGCTAATTTGGGTGGATTCCACGAAGATATTTTGGTTTTGTATTTGAATCTGCAAACTGGCTGTTTACATACCTGTCCTAGTTTTCAGCATGTAGGCATTGGCGTTTCTTTGTTAGTTTACTGTTTTTATTTTCAGAACCTGACAAAACTTCACTAGTTCAATCCAAAAAACTTCATGGTGCATCTGCAGGACTTCAGACACTATGCTGTTTGATTGCAATTAGGATTCATCATCTTTTCTTTCTTTCTTTCTTTCTTTCTTTCTTTCTTTCTTTCTTTCTTTCTTTTTTCTTTCTCTCTTCCTTTCTTTTTGCTACCTTCAGTTGTTGTAGTCGCTGTGTTGAAAACCATCATTATTTCAAACTTAGGCTCAATGGGAAAGAAAGTCATGATTGATTAGTCATGTCTGCCATATACATAGGAGGAGGGAGTGGGGACATGTTGGCAAATTGGCAAAATAGTTGCTCCTTGGTCTAGGAGCTGATGATATGAAGATACTTATCTGTCATTTCAGCAGGGAATCAGAATAAAAACTAGAAATCACGTGATAAGTTCCATGACATTGGTTTTTAGAAAATGACATATGGAAGCAAAAGCAATTCATAAATCCTGGGTGAGGGCAGGGGTGTGGGGGCATCAGGAGACTACAAACCATGAGGGTAATATTGCTTTGGAAAGCCTCTGTACCCTTTCTCTGGGTGCCTAAGAGGCTCCTGAGGAGCAAGCATGGGTAGAAGGGAGAGAAGTTGGCCCAACCAGCATCTACACAGACAGCTTAGGGTCTGCAGGTGGGCACAGCCAACTGACCTCCCAGAGAACCCGTGTGGCCACAAAACCAGAGACTTGTTTATTGAATTGGAGAGCTGCTATTCTTAGTGCCATGCTTCATCCTGCCCTTTAGAAAAAGGAGCGAAGCCAGTCAGCCAGTTCTAAAAATACTCAGGACTGACAACTAGCTCTGGGCAGAGAGTGCCTGCAGCCTGGTTTGAGAAGAACTGAGTGGGGCGAACACAGTGTATCCACAGGCTCACATGGGAGGGCAGAGCTCAGGCTTTGTATCGTTGTTTGTCTCCACTGAAAAATTGAAAATATTTTGTCATATGAATGTTAACACCTCTGAAAGAGAATCTCCAACATGGTGAAACTTGTTCGTTCTGAGGCAGAGTCTTATATAGCACAGGCTTGCTTTGCACTAAGTAGCTGAGGATAACCTTGAACTTCTGATCTTCCTACTTCTCCCTCCCCAGTGCTGGGATTATACGTGTGTACTACCATGTCTTATTTATGCGTAGCTGGGGATGGAGCCTAGGGCTTTGTGTATGTTGGGTAGTCGCTCTTCAACAGAATTGTACACAAAGCCCTGTAACCTGTTCTAAACTAGTATGTGCATCTAATACCTGGACCCCCACAATATCTCCTAGGATGGGTTATACTCTGCCATTTATGAGGGAGCTGAGTTTTGGGTCTAGTCCACTTAGAGGCTAATCACATGGAATGGTCTTCAGGTGACCTTTGCTCTCCACCCCTCTTCTGAGGCAACTGATTAGCTTGGTGTTGTTTTCCGAGTTGTTAACAAGCCGTTTTCTCTCAAGATCTCCAGGTACCATTTTCATCTCTCAGGAAAACCTCTTGGGGATGACATGACTTTGATCTTCTATTGGATACGTGTACTTCAAGCTCAGCTGAGCACAATGAGGCCTGCTTCTCTTGCAGGCCTCATTGCAGGGATAGTGGCCCCTGCCATGGCCAGTAGGAAACACGTATATCTGCCACATTGCTCACAGGTTGGCTGGACAGAGGCTAGTGTTACCCAGGGATCACTGGCACATCTGTCTGACTGGGTGCTTTCCAGATGAGACCCTGTCAAGTTGTTTATAGGCTTATTTGTTGTTGTTGTTGTTTTGGTTTTTAAAGAGAGGGTTTCTCTGTGTAGCCCTGGCTGTCCTAGAATTCCATCTGTAAACCAGATTGGCCTCGAACTCACAAAGATCCATCTGCCTCTGCCTCCTGAGTGTTAAAATTAAAGGCGTGCGCCACCACCGCCAGGCAATAGGCTTTTTTTTTTTTTTCCCAGCTGTCTAGTTTGCCCCAACCACACACTGGGCTTCTAGACTCCTGGAAGATTGAGACTTTAGGAACACTCGATAAGAATTCAATCTGGACTCATTATATCTTCCAGATGACACAGTTACTGGGTGTGTGCAGCCATTTCTGTCCTTTGTTTTAACTTCAGAATATCGTAGGAGGCACAGAAGATTGAAGGATGGTGACTGCCTTCTTGAAGGCTTTACAACCCAAATTACATTTCTTTGGTTGTGATACTCTTTTCTTACAGTTTTCCTATTTTATGCCTCATCCCCCACGGAGTCACCTCAAATTTCATGTGGAAGAGTTTGGTGCACATTAATAAGTAAGTAGCATCAGCACATGCTCAAAAATGATGGTAGTCATTCCTTAGTCTAAATAAATAAATAAATAAATAAATAAATAAATAAATAGGAACCTCCAGCCACTATGTAGTTGTTCTCCTGCAGGGGTGTGTGTGTGGGGGAGGGGAGGATATATAGCTAAAGCTGGTAACAGCAGGTCAAAATCTTTGGGCCAGTTTCCTTTAAAAGTATCCTGTGGTGTGCCCCTACCATAACTGGGGTCTGCTTCAATCTCTACGGCCCATGTTACCACAGGGGTCATAGGAAGCATGCATGTTGAAATTCTAGGGCCATGCTGAGCTGGCACTGCCCTTCGCTGGCTCTGATCTTCAATGGCCCCTGCCAGGAGGGTTGGCCCCACACTCAGAAGATATGGCCTCACCCCTCACCACAGGTACGGGAGAGCTGGCCCTGATAGCCTGGGCATTGAAGAGCCCTTGCCTGAGGTGGGTGGTCCCAGAAACCCGTATTGACCAAATCAGCTACCACTCAGACCCACATCCAGGACTTTGAGATGGTACACCCCAACATCTACCCCATCACATCACCTTCAGGGGCATGTGAAGAGTCTGGCCCTGAGAAACCACAGCCACGGGATCTCCTTGACTCAGGGCAACATCAGGATATTCGAGAGGAGTCTTGGTGAGGGTCCAGCACTGATCGACCAGAAGCCAGAGACCTTGAACCTGACCAACAACACATTACACTATGAACCTTTGCAAGTAAAGCTGAGTGGACAAAAGGGTATATTACGTGGCACACCATAGCTCCCAATGCCACTGAGACTAATGAAGAGGTGTTAGAGAGGCAGGAAAGATGGGGAGCAAAAGTGGCCTTTTTTATTGTTTGCTTTGTTTTTTTAATTAATTAATTAATTTATTATGTATACAATATTCTGTCTGTGTGTATGCCTGAAGGCCAGAAGAGGGCACCAGATCCCATCACAGATAGTTGTAAGCCACCATGTGGTTGCTGGGAATTGAACTCAGGACCTTTGGAAGAGCAAGCAATGCTCTTAACCTCTGAGCCATCTCTCCAGCCCCTGTTTGCTTTGTTTTTAATGAATAACTTTTCAATTTTCTTTGGGCAGGATGCTGTGGGGATGAGGGATGGATATGGAGGGACTGGAAAGCAAGTGGGATTAGGGTTCGTGATGGGAAATTCCTAAAGAAGCAACAAAAAATTATGTTAAAAATTTTTTTAAATTAAAAAAGTAACAATAAAAATGTTTCTTGTGCAGAAGAGCTGAGGAGATAAGACACAAACAAAATGGAGCAGCTGAGGTGAGGTGGCCTATGACATCTTTTGGACCATGCGGTGGTTTGAGTAAGAATGGCTCCCATAGATTCATATATTTGAGAGCTCAGGGAGTGGAGCTATTTGGAAGGATTAGGGGGTGTGGCCTTGTTGGAGTAGGCATGTCACTGGGGGTGGGCTTTGAGGTTTCAAAAGCTCAAGCTGGGGCTAGTGGCTCTTCTTTCCCGCTGCCTACAGATCCAGATATAGACCTCTCAGACACTTCTTCAGTACCATGTTTGCCTGCATTCTGCCATGCTGCCTGCCATGCTGATAACGGAACGGGCTAAACCTCTGAAACCATGAGCAAGCCCCAGATAAGTGTAGTGATGAGGCGAGCAGGCCTGCTTTTCATCCCGCCTGGCTTCCACACGGCTAGCTTTACACCCGAAATAACAACACACAAACTGTATTCACTTAAACACTGCCTGGCCCATTATATCTAGCCTCTTCTTGGCTAACTCTCATATTTTGCTTAACCCATATCTAGTAACCTGTGTAGCACCATGAGGTGGTGGCTTACCGGGAAGATTCTAACCTACATCCATCTTGGGCTGGAGCTTTATGACATCTTCCTGACTCTGCTTCTTTCTCCCAGCATTTTGTTCTGTCTTCCCCGCCTACCTATGTTCTGACCTATCAGGCCAAACAGTTTTCTTTATTAATTAACCAATGAACAGATAGATAGAAGACCCTCCTACATTAGATAAGAGTTGCTGTGGTCATGATGTCTCTTTATAGCAATAGAACGTTTACTAAGACAAACCACCTCCTGCCCTGTTATTTTCCTGCCCTACGCTGGTTTGTAATCATGGCTTCCACATGTTGACACACATTGTATTCTTGGAATACCTTTAGTCTAGAAAATACTGACGTAGGCCCAAAGTGTAATCTCTACTGCTTATCCACAAATTGCCCAAGTGAATTCTTCAAGAGACCCCATGTCACTGGGAATCCCTCTGAGCTGCAGCCCCTGAACAAGTGGGGTGGGAGGGGCTGGAGATGGGAGAGGATGGCACATAAATCCTAGGCCTGGATGAGGAAGCTCCCAGGGAGCTGCCTCGTTTGGGGTGCGAGTTTCGCCCTGAGTTTCTCCAGCTGGCGAGTCTATTTCATACAAGCACTGCTTTGATACTTGGCTCTTCAGATCTCCTCAGAGGTGGGTGCTGGGGGGATGACTCAGCATAAAAGCCCAGAACCGAGGTCAGCCTGTTCTAGAAAGGAGAGGGAGCCACACCACACAGAAAGTCCAAAAGCGAGTTCTCCAAAGTGTTGGCTGAGTGAGGGGAAAGAATGCAGACGTCTCTCATAGCCCTGAGATGTGTCAGCAGCTGGAAAAGAATACCATTGCTGAGTTACTTCTGCTGCTTCTCTCTTGAGGAGGGGCAAACCTCCCAAATAAAAGGAATTTAATCTCGAGTAGCTCCAGGTCAGCTCAGGACATCGGAGTGACTAACAGATAAGGGTGAGTTGGAAATACCCACCAAGCAGCAGCCTGTCACTCAGCATGTCTGCTCTCTTGGCATCTTCAAGTGATTTTATCCACTGAGAAAATGTTTTCCCATGGAGAGACACGAGGCCAGCGAGGTAGCAATGGGGAACGGTGTTCATGACCTTGGTATTTCTTACCATGCCCCTGGTTTCAGTGTCCCTTTTCCTATTATGCTTCGTGCTCTTTCTCTGTCTCTGTCTCTCTCTCTTTCTCTCTCTGTATATGTGTATATGAAGTGCATGAATTCGTACAAGCTCATGTGTGTGTACACGTGTTTTGTGCATGTATATATGGAGGTCAGAAACGGATGTTAGTGTCTTCGTCCATCATTCTTCACCTTATCTTTGGAGACAGGCTCTGCCCCTGAACCTGGAGCTCACACATCCAGCAAGATTAGCAAGTCAGTGAGCTTCAGGAATCCCCGTCTCTGCCTCACCATGTTATGATTACAGGTCTACCCAGCTTTTTTTTTTTTTAACCAAACTCAGGTACACATAAACACTTTACTAACTGAGCCATCTCCCTAGCTCCTCCTTCTTGATGTTTTTTTTCCCCTTCTTACTTCTGTCTTTAAAATGCCCCAAAATCAGATTTAAAGCTCCAAGAGAAAAAAATTTGCTTATATTTGGCAGCTTGTCCCTTCCTATGTGTGAGATAAAATGTCCAGAAAGACTTTCTGGGTGTCAAGTAGCTCTTTGTCCTTGCTTCATAAATGAGTTAAGTGTGAAAAAAAATAAGACGGATGCAGATTAAATTTCACTAAAATCTCACACATGGTTTTCAAGTGTTGGGTAAATATGTCTGGGGGCCAAATCTGATTTAGGCTTAAGAGAAAATTCAGGCATGTTGAGTAAAGGAGAAAAGGTCCAGAAAATTGTATCTAGTTGGGTCTGAGGCATCAGACCTCCCTCCTGGGATGTCCAAAGCTAGGTGCTGTTGAAAATGAATTGCTAGGGCCAGAGCAATGGCTCAGCTGGTAAGACCACTGGCTTCTCTTCCAGAAGTCCTGGGTTCCATTCCTAGCACCCACACAGTGGCTCACAACCATCTGTAACTTCAGTCCCAGAGGGATTGGACGTCCTCCTCTGGCTTCCAAAAATGCCAGGTGGCATGCGCTACACAGATAGACATGTAGGCAAAACATCCATACACATTAAAAAAAATTTTTTTAAGAGAAAAGAAATTGTCAGGAACACAGGCTGGGAAAATTCAAAGGCACAGTGCTCTCCAAACACTATGTGAACATGGCAGCCAGTCTCTGCCATGTGTGAGATAGCCGGTCACATTAGCAGAATAGACCTGCCGGCAGACATGTTCTAGGTATTAGTCTTCTGTCCACAAATAGCAGAAGGTGAGACCCAGCCCCCATTGTTCTCACAGAATCTTTCTGGTGGTTCAGCCATTGGCATGGAACCCGTATCAGGAATGTAGCAGGCCCCTCTTCTGCTTCGCCCCTCCCTGCCTCACCTCTGCTAATCCATTATGTCTGCTAGTAGAACCTAGCTGACTAGATTTGCCAAAGGCTCCTGTCTATTCTTCAGGTCACATCATCTAACCAGCTTCCTGAAATCCCATCCCCAACCTTGCTTGCTCTCAGCTCGTTTTCCATGTGGAACGTGGCATGAGCTTTCTGGACCACTGCGTCTATGCTTCCCCTGGGTGCAGAGGGCAGCTGAAGGAATGAGCTCCGACTTTAGGTCTCATTTTGTGTATCTGGCTGCAGGGTGGTGTCTCAGGGAGGAAGGGATTTCTCCCACCCTGGACCAGCTGTGGTGACATTTCATATTTGACACGGCTGAAGGAGTCTATCATCCGAGTTAGCCATGGCTTATTAAAATAGCTGGGCTTGCTGGGAATGTATTCCCACATCTGGGCAGCCTGTAGGACTGTGGAAACAGACTGGCGTGGTCGTTCCCAGTGTGCCTGGTTCACCCATGATCATGTGAGTTGGAGAGAGGAAGAATCTATATGTGTAAGGCACAAGAATAAGACAGAACTTTGAGCCTCCAACTGGCTTTGGAGACCATGCTGTCGCTCAGCTTTCCCTGTCACGCAAGAAATAAACACCCCCAAAGCAAACCAAAACACTCTCCAGCTCTCCTCTGGTCATTTTTGCATGCTATGAAAAAGTTGATTTTTAGAAATTTTAAGCATATTTTTACCATTTAATTAGCAATGCATGATGTTGACTTTCCATCAATTTTGTAAAAAAAGCATGATTTTTTTTTTTTTAGACCGGGTTTCTCTGTAGCTTTGGAGCCTATCCTAGAGCTAGCTCTTGTAGACCAGGCTGGCTTCGAACTAACAGCCTCTTTTGCAACGTGCTGTGGCCATGTGACTGAATTCTGACCAATTGAAAATGAGCAGGAGGGCTGTGTTTATAAAAAGGAGGACACGGATTTTTGTCAATAGGGTAGTGTCAGCCCCTGGGATTACACTTGACTTCAACTACATGAAGCTGAGTTGAGCATTTACAGTGCAGGGGTCTTTACGTGCACTGTCCCGGGAGCTGGGGAAAGTCCTGCCTCATTCAGAGACATCACAGTCCAGGAGGGAAAGCCAGAGTGTGTAAAGGCAGTTTGGAAGTGAAGTCTGAGGCCGTTGGGCTCTGTCCCTGTGTGAAAAACAGCCTCTGTTACAGACTGTTCTACTCCTGGGTAGGACAGCACATGACGATTCTCGGGAGGTTTTATCCCCAAAGCCAGGGGCCCACAAAACCTCTCACTTTAAGGAGTTCTTTGTCAGAAATCAGGAACATGACGAACCTCTCCATCCCCTGGTGAAGGACTGTGACTTGGAATTTCCAGGTGGCTGGTGTGGGGACCCATGAAACCAGTGTTCCAAACCCCAAGCAGCCCCTGCTTACAGGAATGGCAGCCTCAAAGGTGTTTACAGCGTTTTTTGGCATGACTTAGGAAGTCAGGATGTAAGTGGAACAAGATGTTCGGAAAAAGAACGCGATGCTATAATCAAGTCAAAACAGAGTAAATAAAGAGGTGTATAACCTGTGGCCCACAAAGTCCTCTGGTTGCACACCTTGGGAATCTTTGGGTGATGTGTACCTGTGTGAGGGTGCTCACTGCCACCCCTTCTGCCAGCAAAACCCTGGAGACGTCACAAATGGTCCTCAGCGGCAGGAGGAAGTATGGTCTTGGCTCACAGTGGAATATTACGCAGCAGTGAACATGTGTGAATGGTAGCCTTAGGCTTTAATGAGAGGCTCTCTAAAGTGGAAACCACAGGTCATACAGAAAAGGATAAGGATGAGTTCTTCATTTTTACGGAGTTCAAAAGTGTACAGCACCGGACTCTATGGTGCTTCGGGGTGTCTGGGTGGTGCGTGAGTGGGTGGATAAAGACTGGGGGGGGCACTGCTGCGTGTGTTGGAGGTCACTTGGGGGGCGATACGGAGAGTGAGTCTGGCTTTTGTCCCTCTGTCTGTTCCTGACTTCTGATCCTCCTGTTCTTGTCTCTGCCAATCCGGGCAGAATTCTAGCAGGAGTAAAAATTGAGAAGCAAGGGAGATGAGGAGACAGGGAAGGACATGTGGTTTGTGTGTGTGTGTGAGGCTGTTTGTGTGTGTGTGTGTGTGTGAGACTGTGTGTGTGTGTGTGTGTGTGTGTGTGAGACTGTTTTTGTGTGTGTGAAAGAGAGATGGTTTGAGTAGAAAAGGAATTCAAGCTTCCTGGCTCTGCCCACAGATCCCAAACTAGAACAAACAAACCAGACATGTCTGTACACTGGTCAGGGTCGAGCAGTCACTGTGGGTCCCTCCCTGGGCAAAACAGTCATCCTGTTCTCACGGCAGCCTTGCAGGTGCACACATCTGTTCTCCTTTTTCAGACGAGGAGAGGCCCAGGGAGGTGAGGGATTCACTCAAGGCCACTCTCGTGAGGACGGCCACTGTGGCCATCAGCCTCTGAATACCTAGGTCCAGGATCCAGGAAATCCGGAATGTGACTTCATCTAAACGATTGCCCTGGAATGGCCCCAGTTCAGCTTGACAACCCCCTCCCCATCTTAATTTACTTTAATTCCTAGTACAGCTTTAGGCCGTACTAGATGGAGGCCACATAAACTACGCAGAGCCTTAGATGTTCTACTTTGCTCTGGAGGCCTACTCCCCTGAGCAGGTGGCTTGCCTCTTGTAGATGTGGTCAGCTTCGCAAACGTGGCACGCATTAGCCCATGGGCAGAACGTCCTATTACACCAGACCTAATGAAATCTGGATCTGCAACTTTCGAATAAGTCATCCGAGGCAGCGAGGTTCCTTGGCATTTTGTTGGCAGAAAGAGCCTGGAAGACACAGAAGAATTTCCTATCATCGTGATGTATTGAGCTAATTTCATCTTGTACCAAGTTAGCTGCAGTTGAAAGGTTGGGCAAGATAGCTCTTGATTAAACGAAAACGAAAATTTATGACGAGCCCATAAATTATGTAGTGGAGCAGCAGAAGAATCAGGAGGGCTCTCATTAGCGCTGTCCCCAAACCGGTCTAGCTTAAGCAAGAGCCCTTCTTTCCCTGGCTTGCAGATGTCAGTACTACGCTGCAGTGTGTGTTCCCTTGGAGGAAGCCAGCAGTCGGAGGTTAGGTTTTGGAACTGGACCTTAGCAGCTTTGTTTAGTGTCATTTCCATTCTTAGTGTGTCGTGTGCATACATGATTGTGTGTCTGTTTGTGTGCGTGTATGCAAGTGTGCAGAGGCCTAAGGTCAACCGTTCCTCTGGAGCCATCCACCTCACTGGCTTTCCCTTGCTAAAGTAAGGCAGGACAGCTGAGCGGTGAACCCCAGAGATAGGATGTGTCTATTTATACATCCTAGTGCTGGAGTTACAAACACACACCTCCAAGCCCAGCTTGCCTTCCATCCTCTCTTCTTTTTTTAATGTGGGTTCTAGTAGATAGAATTCGGGTCCTCGTGCTTGCGAGACAAGCTCTTTGTCAACGGAGCCATCACCCCAAGGCTCATTTTCAATCTTGCAGTTGTACGCTGCTGTGGGAGAATGCTCTCGTACACCGTAAATATTTGTCACTCGTATTGGCTTAATAAAATGCTTATTGGACGGTAGCCAGGCAAGAGTATTGGCGGGGGGGCGAGACCAGACAAGGAGAACTGTGGGAGGAGGAAAGGCAGAGACACTGTCGCAAGCCAGATGCAGAGGAAGCAAGATGAGAATGCCTTACTGAGAAAAGGCAACAAACCATGTGACTAAACATAGATAAGAATTATGGGTTAATTAAAGTCGTAAGAGCTGGTTAACAGTAATCCTGAGCAATAAGCCAACAGTTTCTGATTAATATAAACTTCTGTGTATTTGTTTGGGGCTGTGGGGTCAGGAAGGACAGAAACTTCCATCTACAGTATACCTTTACTGCACACATGTTTATTCTATAGAGTACTTCCCTGCCATGCTCATACTCAACCAAGTGTTCCGTGTCTGCATCTTACTTCTGGTTATTTGCTTGGCATGACCACCTTACATTGCCCTCTTTACTCTCGCCCATACATCTGTGCTCTTAAATTGCAAGACTTGGCTCACGCATTTGGAATGGAGGCTTAGTTACTGCCAGCCTAAAGGACTGGTGCAAACTCTACAGATGAAGCATTTAAGACTTTGAGAACATTTAGGCTGTTGAGATGTCTCTCTGCTGGAGTTCGGGCTCCTCCAGGAACAAGATGGAGCAGCACGAGGCCAGACACAGCAGTGTGTGCTCATAACCCAGAATGGGGAGGACCTCCAGCCAAATATGAGCTCTGAGTACAAAGACAAACACTGCCTCAAGAAATGAGGTAGTGAACTATAGAGGGAGATCCCTGACCTCAATCTATGGCTTCCACATGGGTGCACCTCACACATTCTCCACACACATGAACAAGTATTTGAATAACACACTGCTTGTAGTTTGGCTGGGCCAGCTTCCATTTTTGTCTCAAACCATTCTCATGTCTCATATATTTACATATAAAATTCTGCGTGTGGTGTGTCAAGTTCTTCTGTCTATGTATTGTTTTAATTGGCTAATGAATAAAATAACTGTGTTGGGCCTGTTAGCAAGGCAGAACAGAGCTAGGTGGGGAAAACAAAACTGAATTCTGGAAGAAAGAAGGCGGAGCCAGGGAGACACCATGTAGCCACTGCCTGAGACAGATGCAGGGCAGAACTTTGCCAGTAAGCCACAGCCATGTGGCAATACACAGATTAATAGAAACGGGTTAAATTAAGATGTAAGAGCTAGCCAATAAGAAGCTGGAGCTAATAGGCCAAGCCGTGATTTAATTAATACAGTTTCTGTGGGTTATTTGAGTCTGGGCAGCTGGAAACAAACAAGTGGTCTCCTACAACATGTGTGCAGCTCATTATTTTTTTTCTTCTGTGTAGTGCTCCACTGTGTTAATGTACCACATTTTTCTCATCCATTCTTCAATTGAGAGGCATTTAGGTTGTTCCTAGGTTCTGGCTATGACAAACAATGCTGCTATGAACATAGTTGAGCACATGTACTTGTGGCACGACTGAGCATCCTATGGGTATATACCCAAAAGTGGTATTGCTGGGTCTTGAGGTAGGTTGGTTCCTAATTTTCTGAGAAATTGACATACTGATACCCAAAGGGGCTATACCAGTTTGCATTCCCACCAGCAATGCAGAAGTGTTCCCTTTTCCCCACAACCTCTCCAGCATAAGTTGTTATCAGTGTTTTTGATCTTGGCCATTCTTACAGGTATAAGATGGGATCTCAGAGTTGTTTTGATTTGCATTCCTCTGATGACTAAGGATGTTGAACATTTCCTTAAGTGTCTTTCAGCCATCTTAGATTCCTCTGTTGAGAGTTCTCTGTTTAGGTCTGTGCTCCATTTTTTTTATTGGATTATTTGTTCTTTTGATGACCAATTTCTTGAGTTCTTTGTATATTTTGGAGATCAGTCCTCGGTCTGATGTGGGGTTAGTGAAGATTTTTCCCATTCTGTAGGCTGTCATTTTGTCTTGTTGACCATGTCCTTTGCTTTATAGAAGCTTTTTTGTTCCAGGAGGTTCCATTATTTTTTTCTCTCAGTGTCTTTGCTGCTGTGGTTATATTTAGGAAGTGATCTCCAGTGCCAATGCATTCAAGTGTACTTCTTAGTTTCTCTTCTATGAGATTCAGTGTGGTTGGCTTTATGTTGAGGTCTTTGATCCATTTGGACTTGAGTTTTGTGTTTGGTGATAGATATGAATCTATTTTCATTCTTCTACATGTTGACATCCAGTTATGCCAACACCATTTGTTAAGTATGCTTTCTTTTTTTCCATTTGATTTTTTTGCTTCGAGAAAGGACTTTTTAAAAACTGTGAGTGGTACTCCTGCAGGTTTGTTTTTTTTTTCTTTTTTAAATTTATTTATTTATTAAGGATTTCTGCCTCCTCCCCGCCACCGCCTCCCATTTTCCTCCCCCTCCCCCGATCAAGTCCCTCTCCCTCATCAGCTTGAAGAGCAATCAGGGTTCCCTGACCTGTGGGAAGTCCAAGGACCGCCCACCCTCCTGCAGGTTTGTTGAGAGCAGTCTAGCTTATAGTCACATTACCTTGGCAACAGAAAGAAGACAAAGCAAGCCTTTGTGTGTTCCTTGAAGAATTCCTGTCTTTCTGCTCTGCCTGCTCATTCCCTGCCCCACTTCCTTCCTCACTGTTATCCTTCTGGTATCTTTTATTCTCTGATATTGCCAGAAAAGCCTTTAAGACCCTCGGTCCCAGGCTGCATGGATCTGGACTCAGAAAAGGCATCGGTGCACGTTTGAGAGGATGAAGACCAGTGGTCGACAGAGTGATAAAGGGTTGGACTCGTCTGATGTCTCACCTCCCTTTACATAATGGGATAATTGCCTTTGTTTGCATTTGAGACGTGGGTACCTCAAGAGTGTTTTTTATAACACTTAGAACACCAAGTGGACCCCAGGGAGATAAAGCAACTAAGGAGCTTAATGTCATGTCTAGGGAGGAAAAACTGATGCCTCGTTTTCATGTTCCTGAATAATTCCCTCTGGCCACTCTTGTCCGTTGATCCATCAGTTTGGGGTCCCTTTGGGATGAGTATACAAAGATATTGCCAAAGTCCTGGACTTGAAACATCAGTACAGTTTTCACCTAAAGGATCACAAAGTCGTATCATTATGTCTGTAGGTTTTGGGAGCAGTTTTCAATTCTACCACCTCGACGAAGTGAGGAAGGGCCAATTTGTACAGCAATCTCAAGGCGATTAGTTTGAGAATATTCCGTTGCACAGGGAACTTCGTGAATGCAGATTTGAGCGGAGAATTTAATCTTCCTTAAATACATACCCGCAGTTGAACATAAGTTAACGAGTGTTACCTGGTAAGGAGATCCTTCGTGAGGCCCAGTCAAGAAGGTCTATAATTAGTGATTGTGGGTCCTTGCCAATTGAAATCTTCTGGTATTTCCAGAGTACTCAGAAGTGCTTGAAACAGTCTGTCTTTTCAAGAACCTCGAAATGAAGGCATTTCCTCAAAGATCTCGTTGACACGGTTAATTAGGTTAGAACAATAGCCATGGGGCTTTCTTACCAGCCTAGATATTCCCAGTACTTTGAAAATGTGAAACGCAGGTGAAAGAGTGGTACCCTGTCAACGACCTGACTAGGAACAAGCTGGGGAATTCTTAATAGTTACTCCAAGCATCTCCCCATCTTCTGTTCCAGATGGCTGCATTTGTCCCCATTCACTTGTCCTATCTCTAATGTGGTCATCTTGACCCTGAATAAGCCAATAGCTATAGGTTTATGGCTTGACAGGACCACTGTTCCCGACAACTCAGTGGGAGTGTTATGTCTACAGATATACGGACCTTCTGGGACTAACGTATTAATTATTGGGATGAAAGCAGCTACAGAGGGGGTGTTGGGGTTCAGCACCCTAGTGTGTGTTCCATTGCAGACAGCTTTGTTTGTGACAGCTTACTGAAAAACACAGAAAGTGGGAATAAAGAGTAGGGAAGGAGATTTGGGGTGGACTGCAGGATGTATGAACACGTGGTTCTGGGAACCTTCTAGAGATCTCCTAGGCTGTGGTCAAGACTGTGGCCGGTGTGTGTCCTTGCTTCCAGGATTTCTTGCTTGTCTCTTTGCTGGCCTTGAGTCAGGTTTGCTGGGCCAGGACTGGGTCCACCTGATCTCTTTGCCACTCTGCTGCCCAAATGCATGGAAGTCTTGCCAGCTTCCCTGGGGGGGGGGGAGGGAAATTCTGAGCTCCTCTGCGGCTGGCTTCTCTCTGTCGCAGGATAGTGGCTGGGGAAGGAGGCCCTGCTGCATCCTGGAGGAGCCAGATTCTAATGAAGCGAATATAACCATAGTGAAAGCTTTAAAGGGGGAGACAGAAAGAGTAGAGATGGGAAGAGGGGAGCGAGAGGATTAAGGGTGGATTTGAATTTGCCTTGTCTTTACTTCTTAAGGGAGGACTACAATGGGGTGCTCCAAACTCCCAACATGAACAACCTCTGAGAATCTGAATGCAAATTCTGCATTTTTTGGCCCTTCCCCAGACCAGCTATCTCAGACACCCTGGAGCCGGGACCCAGCAGCCTCTGTTTAACAAGGCTTTTTGATGATTCTGTAGCAGAAGTTGTCCTGAGGTGTGTGTGTGTGCGTGCGCGTGAACATGCATGCACACAAATGTGTGGCTGTGAATGGATATGGTGGCCTGCAGAATAAGGCCATGAATTCCTCCCATCTGGCATGTGCCTTTAAGAAGAGGAGACTGCCCCTCCATCCTTTGAATCTGGCCTTGGCCATCTGTTGACCTCAGCAAATGGGATGAGAACGAGAGGCGTAGGAAATGCTCCTGCATCCAGGCTCCCCCTCTTCCTGCTCCTGGGAATCCTGTCATGCCCACAGGAATGACACAGCTGACCTCCATCTCTTGAGCAGAGGTCAGTACAATGCCAGACCACGAGTCTGCTATCTTCAATCAGTATCCAGGCATGGGTGAGCCCACACAAGTCCAGGGGAACACCCAATTCATACCCAGAATCACAGTGAGCAGCCCCGTCTCATTCCTGAGCTGTGGGTGGCTTGGTACAATGTTAAGTACGGTTTGCAAAATCTTTCAAAAATTCCTTTCTGTTAAATACTTTTCTTTAGAAACATTGCTGGGTGGAATCTAGAAATGAGGGTTTCAGAGTGATGGCTTACTTAGGTTCAGAGTCTGCCTTAGACACTTCCCAGATGGGATTTGTCAGCTTCTGCTCTTCTCATCTGTTGAATACGGGCAGCTAGAGGCCTGACCTGGTAGAGTGGTCAGGAGACTTGAGCGAGCTGATGAGTTGAGAGTTCTTTGCGCCACATCTGGCTGACAGTAGAAGCTCAACACTTCTTTAAAAATACTTTTGTATTCATTCATTCATTTGTGTGTGTGCGTGTGTGTGTGTCTGTGTGTGTCTGTGTGTGTGCAGGTCAGAGATAATTTGTGAGAGTCTGCTGTATTGGTCCTGGGGTTTGAACTCATGTTGTCAGACTTGGTGGCAAGCATCTTTCCTCGCTGTGCCCTCTCACTGGATAACAGCCAACAGTGTTCTTCACCGTGTGGCTGTGGACCTGGTCCTGCTTTCCATCACTTGGTTGACGTTTGAGCATATATGCTTTTGGGGGGGGGGGTCAGGGTTGGGTTATGCAAAGTCTATTGTGCTCTCTTACTAGTTCTCCTTTTATCTTGGGATAATAGGTTTAATCAAGGAGATGGGGTGGGGGAGGAGCTACAACAGAGAAAGGAAGCCTTGATCGGCAGGATGGATAGAATTTTCCTCTCCAGCTACCCAGAAGCCAAAGACAGAATAATGTTCATAAGCTCCCATCGTCCTACGGAAGAGGAAGCTAGACCCAGCAGAGAGCATGTTGACCAATGGTTCTTAGAACACCAAGTGTGTTTCCCAGCTGTATCTTCTCCAGCCTGGCCTACACTATCTCCTTCATTCCCCCACCCCCTTACAGAACTGTCTTCCCTCTATCAAGACTCAGAGGGCAGTGAATTGCAACTTGTTCCTCTAACCTGCTAAAATCCACAAGCTTTACCTCAAGGTCAAGAAGGATGGCAGAGCCTGGAAGTACGGTTCTGACTTGAAGAGAGGTTTGTCAATCAAATGCTGGAGTATTGAAATTTCCAAGTTGACACTTAAAAGCTTTCTGGTGGGAAAAAAAATAATTTTTATGGCTTTCTTCTGCCTTATGTGGGTGGCTCACTCTATTCTTATGTTGGCCCCTTGGCCATCTTGAACGTTGTGTTCACCCCTCCAGTAAAGAGACATTTAAAGGAGGCAGGACCTCAAACTTGTGGGTGACTTCCTGGCTTGATTGCCCATCCCTGGAATTGGTCATCTTAGCAAGAGTTACAAACACCCAGCAGTGCTGTTGGGCTGGGTCCTCTGCCCCCAATTTCTTTACTTGGGCCTGTCTGGTCTTCAACAAGCCTTAGTTTTTAATGACTAACCTAGTGTTACTATAAATGGCTTTCCCAGCCAGAGCTCCATATAGCTGGAAGCTAATCTCTAGTGTTGATGAAGACAGTATAGTTTTTCTATCAACCCATTCCATTGCTAGGGGCCATTTGGGATGCAAACAGCTGGCAGCTCCTGTTGTTTGTCTATTAGAGTCCTCTTGAGTTGACCCCAACTCTTGTACAGGGTTTTAATCACCAGACCCCCTCATTACCAAGAACACTAAGTCAGACTAACTGGTTGCCAAGGACCTCTTAGACCTTCCATGCTGGAGCAGAGGGGACCATTCTCTCTTAAAGTTGTCCATCCTTCCTTTCTGTGGAGTACAGAATCATCTTTAGAACTAAAATCAAGCACAAGCAGACAAACAACAACTTACTTTTTTCTGATTTTTTTAATTAAAAATTCATATAACATATTCTGATCATAGTTTCCTTCCCCCATCTCCTCCCAGATTCCTCCAACTCCCCACCCACTCGACTCCATTCATGCCCCCCTCAAAAAAATCAGAATAAAACAAAGCCAATATAAAAGCACAAGAAACACACACACACACACATGTGCATACACACAGACAAAATCCATGAAAACACAAAATCAGAAACCATAATAGACAAGCAAAATCCCAGTAAGATTAAAATAAAAGCCCAGACAAAGCAATATGAGACAAAAAAACAATCTACAAAACCACTAATGAGTTCAATTTCTATGGGCTGTCTACTGCTCTGATGATGGCTAGTAAGACACTGATCTATGAGTACAGCAAAAATACCATTAGGAGTCATTTTATTGCTACATCTTTTTAACCAAACAGGAGTGTTTGGTTTCCCCGTTGGTCTATGTCCTTCCTGGTCTCAGGTACTTGGTTATAGGAGCAGTGTCAGGCATGGGTTCCACATCATGGGGTGACTTTAAAATCCAACCAGATAGTGGTTGGTTACTTCCATGATATTTGTGCCACTATTGCATCAGCATATCATGCAGACAGGTCACTGCCATAGATTTCAGGGTTTATAGTGGTTGGTGTTTACTTTTCTCCCCTGGTAGTATACAGAGTACCTTCCAGTACTATGAACACTAGTCAGCATGGGGGAAGGCTCTAGTTAAGCACCAGCTTGTCTTCTCTGTGTTCAATGAGATATGTAACAGTTGACTTCATCAATAGGGCTTTACCATCAGTTTCTGGCGAGCAATAGCCTTGACAATAATCTGAGTTATTAGAGGTTTGCCTTGGGGTCCCTTTGGTCAACAACTCAATTAGGAGTAACCCATTCCTGGTACTAGAAGTTTCACTTGGTGGTGAAATATGTCTAGCTGGAGCACAGTTTACCCTATTATTTGGTGACTCCAGTTAGATTTCTTTCATATATATATGTATATTTTAAGAAGCTTTTGAAGTAGTAGATCTCCATATGACACCTCAAATGGCCTTTAGTGTTAGCTCTCCGTCCCTGTATCCCTTTCTTTACCCTTTCTTCCTCTTCCTCACTATTGAATCCTCCCATTCTTGACTCCCCCTCATTTCTCTCTAACTATATATTCATTTTCCCCTTCCTTTGGAGATCATTCCCTCCCTCCTGGTCCCATACACTATACAGAACCTCTGTGGTTGTACAGATAGTACAACCTTCTTACAACCTGTCTGCTTCTTAAGCTTTACAGCTAACATCCACATATAAGAGAATACATACAGCATTTATCTTTCTGAGTCTGGATTACCTCATCCAGGATGAATTTTTTCTAGCTCTATTATTTATCTGTGAATTTAGTGATTTCAGGGTTTTTTTTTTTTTTGCAGTTGAATGATATTCCACTGTGTAAATGTGCTACATTTTTGTTATCTATTCATCTGTTGATGAACATCTAGGCTGTTTCCAATTCTCAACTATTACAAATAAAGCAGCAATGAATATGGTTAAACAAGTATCTCTGTAGTTGGATATAGGCTTTTTGGGTATATGTCCCAGAAGTAGGATGCCTGAATCTTGATAGATGTATTCCCAGTTTCCTGAGAAACTACCACACTGCTTTCCACAGTGGCTGTACAAGTTTTCTCACGAGCAATGGATGAGGTTAGCCTTACTCCATATCCTCACCAGCATGACTGTCATTTGTTTTATCAATCTTGGCCATTCTGACTGATGTAAAATGAAATTTCGAGGTAGAAAAACACCAACTTATAAGTCAAGGGGATAAATGATGCCCAGAGGATGTCAGGCAGAGGAGGCCAGTCTCATAAGTAGTACTTTGTCCATAGCATAGACTTTTACAAACTTAAGAGCTTGCTCTCTAAGCATCTGAATCAAAATGGCAGCCCAAGGATGTGGCTTGGGTGGTGGAGGGCTTGATTAGTATGCACAGAGCCCTAGGGTGGATCCCAGCACCACATAAAACTGAATGTGGCATATACCTTGAACTTGCTACGGAACAAATTCCAGGCCAGCCTGGGCTACACGATAAACTATCTCAAAACAACAACTACCACCACCACCACAACAAAGTGAAACTTAGGACTTCCTCTTGTCATCTCTAGTGTTAGACTCAGCAGGCCTGAGACCCCAGAGAATTTCAGGCTGGTACATCAGACATGTCTTGTACGTGAGCCAAAGCAGAGGACCCCAGGTGGATCTTCAGGACCCCAGCCCTCATGAACAATTGGTTTTGGTCCTGGGACTTACTGTTCCAGACATATTCTGTCTGTCAAGCCTGAAGCCAGTCATATGTAGGAGACTTCCAGGGTCCCCCAGCCCCTCTTGCTTCATGAGCAGCCTGTCTCCAGACCAAGGCTTTCTACTTTTTCTGCTGGTGAGAACCCCAGCAAGGTGACAGCACTTTCTTTGTCCCTTCCTTAGGGAGTGGATTCAACTTTTCCCCTCCTGTCACGTGAAAGCTGAAGGTCTTTCTATGTCCTGACTGCAGAGCTGCAGCCCAGAGACCTCACTCCGTGCTAGGGCAGGGAGAATGGTGTCAAAGGGGCATGGGCAGAAGCAGACAGCTACTGGGAGGTCGCTGGAATAGTCCAGGTGAGAGGGTGCTCTTGTAGGTGAGGGTGGGAGGGAGTCTGAGAACACTGTAAAAGTAAAATGAAGCAAAAATTGGAATAGGGCCTGGGAGTGAGACATAGAGTTAGTCATGTCTTCCTGAGTATCAAGTCAAGCCTTTCCTGGGTGCTGAGTCATGGGCTGGGTGCCGAGTCATGACTTCCTGGACACTGAGTCATGCAGACCCCATTCACTGAGATGGAAGCCCCCGGGAGCAGCAGAGCTGAGCTGGCAAGGTGTGTGTGTGTGTGTGTGTGTGTGTGTGTGTGTGTGTACATGTGCATTTGTGTGTTTGACAGGTATGCATATTGCTTTAGGTAAATGTGAGAAAATAGATTTTTTTTTCCTTTATGTTGTTCTAAAATATTAGTATCTGGACAAATTTGAGAGAAACAAAGTGACAGTTTTCTTGAAAATTTTTTGACAAAAAGTTGTGTTTATCAAAGAGTCAACCTTTCTGTGCCTGACCTAGCTTGTCTCAAGTAACATAAGGTCATCCAGGGCCACCTCTGTCAAGGAGGGGATAGCTTTGTCATCTTGTATGCCTGGTCATCGTGTGTGTTTCTAGTCTCCTGGTAGTTTCCATGTGTTTTCCCTGCGTGTTCTCACTTCACTGCAGGCGGGTATTAACATCATCATAGGAGAACTGACCCTCAAAGGGAGGTGAAGGTCCAGGCCATGCAAAGGCTCCGAATAGATGTTATCACAGCCCCCTTTGGGTTACCATTTGTTTGCTGAGTCCCTGGTTAGGCTGATGCATTTCTAGGTACCATAGGGCACTGAGCTGAGTCTGGTACGTGGGCAGGATGGGTGTGCTACCTTTCCCCGCTCATATCTGTTGGCTCATTTCCCATTGGGCGGGCAGGATAGAGCCAGTTGAACTGTATCAACTTGGTACAGTCCCAAAACTGCCATGGGGGATTGTCGTAGTTACTGTTCTCTTTCTGTGAAGAGACGCCGTGGTCAAGGGAACTCTTATAAAGAAAGCATTTAACTGGGGGCTTACTTACAGTTTTAGGGGGTTAGCCCATGATTATCATGGCAGGAAGCAGACAAGCATAGTGCTAAAGCACTAACTAAGGGCTTTACATTCTGATCCACAGGCAGCAGGAAGAGAGACACACTAGGAGTCTGTCCAGCTTTGTAGACCAGGCTGGCCTCGAACTCACAGAGATCTGCCTGTCTCTGCCTCCTGAGTGCTAGATTAAAGGCATGTGCCACCACTACCCAGCTTGACTTGGGCTTTTGAAATCTCAAAGACCAGCCCTAGTGACACCCCCGCCCTCCAAAAAGGTCATACCTATTCCAATGAGCCCACACCCCAAAATTCTTCTCAAACAGTTCCACTAGCTAGGGACCAAGCATTCAAATATATGAGCCTATAGGATCATTTTCATTTAAACCATCACAGGGATTGAGGCATGACTTTTGTGGCTTATATCAGTAGTGTTGCAGGTTTTGATGGCTTAGACCCCAAGAGGATCCGTACCTAGTGGACTGTAGGCACTCAGAGGTCCCCATCCACATCCTAAAACAAGACTCATCTCTCTGGAGGGCTATTAGAACATGCTCTTTCTTTCTCTCTGGACAGTCTTGAATTTGCCTGTGAGCTCAAGTTCCCTGTTTCTCAGGTGACTTGGGAACTTGCTCCCTGGGTCAACCTTGGCTTTGACTTTGATCTTCTCCACTTTTATTCTTTCTTTTCTGCTGCTAATCTAAAAACCCCAGTAGGGGATGGCTGGGCAAAGCCCAACAATGAATAGAATTCATCCATGGTTATTGTAAAGAACTAGTGGGAACAACAACCACTGAGTTCTCTGGTCCTGAGGTGATACGCTCATGAGCGGCCCTCAACCTGTCCTTCTCAAAGATAACAAAAGACAGGATTTTGCAGCCACATGTTGGTTATGGTAGTTGTGGAATCGGGGCCCCAAGGTTGTCTCTGAACAGCTTGCAATCTCAGTTGGTGAAAAGTTTCCGGGATAATGCCTTTTCTGTCTCTGTGTTTGTTATTAGCCTGAGGGATCCAGTCCCTTCCCCTCCCTAGTTTCCAAGCTCAGAAATACTCCTGGATATTGGAAGAGGAGCCCCTCGGGGTCTCTTCTCAAGGGTCTTTATTCTAGTCAGGGTTCTTATTTTAGGTAGCTGATCCAATATACATGTAAATGATGAACGTGTAAAGACTGTAAAAATCTGACTTTCCAAGAGCAGCTCTGCCTGACCCAGGCACTGGTCTGATGTCTTAAGATGGAAGAATGAGAATGAAGAGATGGTGTATTCTGATGTTACCATTGTCAGAAGGGAAATGGTGGCAGAGGAAGGGGAGACGTGTGGTCGGAGATGCCCCAGCTGATGTGTGACTGAGCCGAGGCCAGACCCTCCTTACCCCATTATCTCTTCCACTGCCACCACTTCGTACATTGTATTGGCTGTAATCCCTCTGGGTTCTGACTGTTGCCTTCACTTGCAATATGGGCTGCATCACTCCTCCCAAATTCTTAGGACCAGATGTGTTTCAGGTTTCAGTTTCTTTTTCAGATTTTTAATATTTCCATATGCATAATAAGATACTTTGTGATTGTGAGGCAAGTCTAAGCATCCGGTTATATATAGGCTATAGGTCATATCTACCCTGTATATATAGCTTAATATACTAAATTATTTCCTACTGTGATTTCATTTTGACTGTGACCTGCCATGTAAGGCCAACTATAGTTCTTTTCACTAGTGATATTATCTTGGTAATCAAAAAGTTTTGGAGCTTGGCATATTTTGCATTGCATTATTTTTGGATTAAGGATATTCAACTGATCGTTAATGTGCCCCATCCTAAGAGAATCTATCAAGATATACATACAGCGGATGCCCCAAACAGCAGAACATACTGAGCCCTGTAGAGACACACTGCAGTGCTACAGCAGCTGGTCTGATAAATGCGATGACGAAGTGACTAATGAGCAAGCAACAGACGCCGCATGGATGTGCTGGACAAAGGGATCATTCGCTTTCCAGATGAGACACAGCTGGACGGGGTGAGAGCTCATCCTGGAACCAAGAAGGGCATGCAATTTAAAACCTGTGACTTCTTTATTTCTGGAATTTTCCGTCTAATGCATTTTCAGGCCACATTTGACCAAGGAGAGCTCACGCTGTGGAAAACGGTAAGAGAGGATGATGATTGGGACCATCTGACATCAGCCCCAGCCCAGCTCAGAAAGGCTTGCAGCCTGACCCCGGATGCACTGGTAGGAGCCAACAAGACAGAGCAGGACACAAGGCCAGACTGTGCTCTGTGTAGGTACATGCGCAGATTCTGCTGGTCCTCATGACTACCTCTGACGAAGGCATTTCTGTTATCCTATATTATAGAAATAAGACCCAAGAACACAAAAGAAGTTAGCCTGTCACCCATCTCAGATGATAGGACCGGGACTTAGACCTACGATGTCCTTGACCCCTTGAAGCTGCTGACTCAGGATAGCTGGTGTTCTAGAACCCCCATCTGTTTTGAAGCAGAGTTTGGCGTGTAAGGAAAAACGTAGTACATCTGGGTTTTGGAAAAGTTGACCCACGGGAGAAAGCAATTAAGACACTTGCTTGTGTTTCTGATTAATTCCGCCAAATGTAGACGCAGTGTGCTCTGGACGGCAATCATGTCTACAACGGAGAACCTGCCGTCCTTCCATTGCTTTGCCTGAATCCTTCCCTGCCCAGTAATTTAGAAGAATAGCAGTAATGACGACAACCAAAGCCAGCCAGATCCTCAGGGAGAGTCCTGGGAGGCAAACTATAATTATCTCAATTAGCCTCTGAAGGGAACGTCATTTTACAACTCGTGCTCTGCCACAGAACAGAGTGTTAATAATGTCTCTTTCTGCTGAAGGTGTGGCTTGAAGTGGAGAACCTCCTGGCTAAAACTTACTCAGGGAGTGCTAGGTTTCTCAGGATGGTGATGTTGATAGAGAGGGGCTCTAGAAACTTCTGAGCGTTTCCGTGCTGGAGAAGGAAACGTTTAGGCTTTCCCATAAACTAATTCCCAGTAAGAAGCAAGGAGCCTTCGCATATCCTTATGCCTCCAATCAACGATTGCTCAAGTTGTGACAAGTTTCTAGTGATTTTTCTAGAGAGTTCTTGTCCCCCCCCGCCAGGGCTTGGTGAAAGCCTCCATGTTGAGGGAGGGTGGGTAGTCTTACAGCTGAAGGAGCTTTTCCACGCACATGCCTCCCATGAGGTGGATTCCAAATTGACACGCAGCAAAATGACAAACACGGAAGGCATGGGGTGAATTCGCGCTTTGTGCTGAAGCAGATGTGAGCTTAACTCTAGGTGTGGCCACTCATGGATTGTGTTGTTCTGTGAGCGTTACCTAATCACGCATGCCACATGACCCAAAGGATTTGCCAATACTGTGTTGAAAGAGCTTACCACAGGTTAGCTGGCTTCCTCCTGCACTAGCCTGTCTCTTTGGATAACCATAGGTCCCGTGTGTGTGTGTGTGTGTGTGCACGTGTGTGCATGCGTGTATGTAAAACAACAATTAATGAGAAAAGAGATCATGGGTTTGAAAGAGAACAAGGGGGCTTTCCCATAAACTAATTCCCAGTAAGAAGCAAGCAGTCTTTGCCTAGAACCCCCATCTGTTTTGAAGCAGAATCCAGTGTTTAAGGAATAACCAACTGGTGTATGCTCCCCCAGGAAGACAATTTCTCCTGCTCTCACCATGTCTTAGTTGCCTGTAGTTCTTTGTGTGGAGTTGAGGCCTCCTGGGCTTTCCCTCATCCGCTTTAGCGTGTCTATTTTTTTTTTTTTTCAAGACAGGGTTTCTCTGTGGTTTTGGAACCTGTCTTGGAACTAGCTCTTGTAGACCAGGCTGGTCTCGAACTCACAGAGATCCGCCTGCCTCTGCCTCCCGAGTGCTGGGATTAAAGGCGTGCGCCACCACCGCCCGGCCTAGCGTGTCTATTGTTGTTGGCCTTGTTCGGCTTGTGTCTAGGCAGACATGTTGGTGGGGCTTTATGGCTGTAGTTTCTGACATACCTAGGAGACAATTTCACAGCAGACTCCCTCATCCTCTGGTTCTTTAAAACCCTTCTAAACGCTTCCATGCCCTCTTCCACAATGTTCCCTGAGCCTTAGGTGCAAGATAGATGTTTCCATTGAGAAACACTGGGCTCCACAACTCTGCTTTTGATTGGTTGTGGTTTCCTGTAATGATCTCCATCAGTAGCAAAGAGAATTTTCCTTGGTGTGTGGTGGAGTGGTAAGAACTATACTTTTTCTTTTTTTTTTTTTTTTTTTTGAGATGGAGTTTCTCTGTGTAGCTCTGGCTGACATGAAACTTGCTCGGAAGACCAAACTGGCCTCCTATGCAGAGGTCCAACTGCCTCTGCCTCCCCAGTGCTGGAATTAAAGGTGTGGGTAACCATCACCGGGCACAAGGAGTACACTTGCCAATGGGTGTATGTTCTACTTTCAATACATCTGCGTTGTCAAGGCTCCCTGACCTATATAATAGAGACGAGTGCTTTTCCTTTAGTTATAAACCACGCTGTGATTGGGACTGTAACCATTGTAACATTGTGTACCACTGGGATTTGTCTTGCGCCGTAGAGGTCATACTTTCCAAGATGTGCAAATACTGATGTTCTATGGAGTGCAAAAACAAAGTGACAAACATTCCAAATTCTCAAATGTAGAAGCAACAGGAGACGGACAATTACCACAGAAGGGGGAGGGCCAAGAGCGTCTCTGAAGAGTGAGCCAGCCGTGCAAGGCAGAGGTGTGTTAAGAAGCAAAGCGGTTGTATGGCTTCAGACTGGGCCCCTGAGGGGCTTTGAATTCACATATTGGACAATAGGAGAGTTGGAGCTACGAGGTCAGTTCTTCTTACTGGGGTGGAATACTTAGCATCCTGGGGGTCGCTGGGCTGGAGAGGGAGAAGGGACTGCTCAGAACGGTCCTAGGAGCAGCGGCAACCACAAAGCCGGGACAAGATTCCCAGTCTAGTTACTATGGATAGAGTCAGACTAAAGGGCAGAGTGCAAGGAGGCCCAATAGCCAAGCAATTCAACCCCCACCAAAACAAAACAAAACACAGGAGCAGGATAAAAGATGATTAACTCTCACACAATCAGTTACCTGATCAGACAGTATTTAGAAAACTCTCCTCACCTCAAATAATCAACACATGAAGAGGTGCCAACAGGAATCAGTTTAAAATTAGAAAATGAGATATCGCTTGTACTGAATTGAATTGTTTTATCTATTAGGAAGGCATACAATACCAAATAAAACCGGGATGGGAGATCCAGAATCATCTGTGCTCTGTCCGCAGATACTTCCTGACCTATGATGAGGTTAGCTATGCCCAATGAACTCACTGAAAGTTCAAAACATAGTGTGTTGGAAATGTCTTTAATCCTCCTGACCTACATAACCATGGCAGCTAAGCCTAGCTTACCCTGAGTGTGCTCAGAACCTCTCATTAGTGGACGGTTGGGCAAAGTCACCTAGCATGAAATCCATTTTATAAGACAATGTTCGGTGTTTCATTTGATTTAGTAAACTTTGCACTAAAAGTAGAAATCAGAATGACTATGTCTAGGTTTCTGAACTCTTCATCAATTTGAAAGAGTCTAAGCCAGAAATTGTCTATATAAACATACAGGGGCTTTCTAGTTTCATTGCTGGTGTTGTTAGAACATACATTGTCAAAAACAACTTAGGAGAGGAACAGATTCATTCAGTTGACAATTCTAGGTTACAATCCATTATTGTGGGGAGGTGAAGGCAGGGACTTAGGGCATCACATCCACAGCCAACGGATGAGAGAGAATAAACGAATCCTTTCTCGCTGGCTTTCACTTATCTTTCTCTATTATTATATTGTTCAGGGCCTAGACTATGCCTAGGGAATGGTCCCACCCATAGTGGACTGGGTCTTCTACATCAATTAACCATTAAGACAACCTCCCACAGACATGTCTTTGACACATAGGCCAACCTGATCCAGAGAATTCCTCATTAAGATTCTCTTCCCAGGATGCTAGCCTGTGTTGAGTTAATAATTAAAACTAACTAGTACAAGGAGAAACCAGTGCATACCTAGACATGGGGACAGAGAGGTGGGTGGTTATCACGGTGGATGCTGGGGAAGGACCAGTCCTGATGATCGAGAGCAATGCAGCATCCAGGTTTTAAGGGACAGAGTGAAAAGTCTGGGAAGCAAAACAAATCATCAATAGCATTTATATAAACCAACAGTACGCTAAAATGAAATAAGCTAGCGTTGGAGCAAGTGGAATAAAATGGCCGTTGACAGGAAAGACAGGTGGGGATTGATGTTAGCATAAACGAGAGGAGCAGAATCTCGCGTGGCTACATGTTTTGGAGTGAGACTGTGAGGATTTCATGCTTCAGCACTTTAGATGAAAACACATTCATGAAAAGGGCCGCCACTCCGAGACCAGGGAGCCCCTTTTATCTATCTGCTTGTTTGTATAGTGGCTTTGGAGCCTGTCCTGGAACTAGCTCTGTAGACCAGGCTGGTCTCGAACTCACAGAGATCTGCCTGCCTCTGCCTCCCGAGTGCTGGGATTAAAGGCCTGCGCCACCATCGCCTGGCACGCCCACATATTTTTAAGAAGTGAACTGTAGTACTAATCTCATACAGCGCCACTGGCGCGTTCAGAGCTCGCTCCATGATGCTGGCCGGGTAGGGCTCCCAACTGCGGAAATGAGTTAGTGGAAGTAATTTTTAGACCATGAGGAAGACTGAGGCTCTGGCTGAAGTGACTGGGAAGTCACAGCCCTGTGACTCAGACTGGACTCCTGGGTCCAGTCCCGGGTCTCTGGTCCCGGGAATGTCACTACAGATGGGAAGTGAGTACTTCTCTGGGGACCCTGGAATGACACGGTCATGGGGAGGGACCACACGGACTTCTTTGGTTTCATTGCTTTTGTTTTTGCTGTTGGAGAAATTTTGCTTTCTGTGTTAAATCCTAAGTTGATGGTTAGCTAACAACATGCTGTAATGGATTCTATACAACTATTAGGAGGAGTTATTTTTAATTTGTACATGTCTTTATTTATTTTTATTTCTAAAATAACTTCTGCCCCAGGGTAACTCTCCTTTATACTTTTGCCTATCAATAATCATCCACTAAGAATTTTCAGAAGATTTTCCTAGCTTGATCCCCCTCTTCCCCCAGCAAGAAACTGAAAGCTGAATTTCTCTCTGGGATAAGAAAAAGAGAAACATCCATAACCGAGCTATAATTCCGGTGATGGAAATTTGGGAAGATGGGTCCAGTTTAGCCAACTCAGAGCATGTGCTTCTTGGGGGTGAGGGAGGGGGTCAGAAATAGCTGGCCCTGCCCCCCACAAAGCGGTGTTCCATGTTTAGACACAGCAGGACTCTCCAGGCCGGAAGCTGAAGTCTCTAAAGGGACAGTGCTCTTAATACTGCAGACATGTGTGAAAATCTGAACAGGCAGGCAGGCTCTAAGGTTGAGAATTTTCTTCATTAGTGTAGCTCAGCTTCTAGGACATAGTCCCATCAACGAGAGAGTCCTGTTGCTCTCTAATTCGCTCCCAAAAGACTTCTCTTGTGGGGCCAGCGGGTGTTCTTGGTAGTGGGATAACAGATGTGCTCAAAGTTGCCCAGTTTTGAAAGTAACAGAAAACAGAGTAAACCACCTGTTCTTAGTTGCTGAATAAACATACCCACCTTCACCTGTTCCTGAGAATTTAACATTTGTTGGCTGCAGAGAGCATCTCTCGTGATGTGTGGATTCCCAAACCTCATTCCTTTAGGGGTTCTCCTGTCTCTACACGTGGCTGCCCCATGAATAATTTTTCTTCTGCAAAACTCATTTCGGTGATTAGCATCCCACTGGGCAGGCATGATGGGTGTGGCTCGGTGACACGTGAGTGACTTGATGGTTGGTGAGCATGATGATTAATCCTGGCTAATTAGCTGACTAGATCTGGACTCAACTAAGAGAGAACATCCAGACATGGAAAGAGACCCCTGAATGTGGGTCACACCTTTTAGTGAGAGTTCAGACATCAGCAGATCCGAGCTTTTGCTCTTTGCCTTTGCCCACTTGCCTTTATGTCTTGTTGGCAAGCTCATCTACTCTACTTGCAGCTTTGGGACTGAACATTAACTCCTTCTTAGCTCCTCCAGTGAGAAGACAGCCATTGCTGCATCATATCTTGCAGGAACATGTCCTTATGCGTCATGAGCAATGAGTAAACACAATGAAGATTCAAAAAGAAAATGACCAAGAATTTCAAAGTGGTAGCTACTGAGCATCAGTCCCAAAATATGGGGTCCCACATGACTGCATTTTCATGTGTCCATGAAGCCCTGCCTATGGCTCAGAAACATGTAGCCTTTGACCTCATCCTTCCAACTTCATTTTCTTATCAGCAGGTGAGCATAAAATCCAGGCTTCCAAGATGGCCGCACACGTGGCGTGGATACAAGGAAGCAACAGGGCTAAAGAGAGATGATGACCTTGGTTCCAGTCCTGTATTCTGTTGTGGGATTTCAATCCCTTTAGTCGATGGCTTTTATGAATTACCGTAGGGCGTGGTCTTGTCTGCGGATAGACTGCTTAAAATCTGAGGGGCGGGATCTCACACTCTCTTGCCTTCACACTTCCTTGGGTGGTCATGATTGAATTAAAAACAGGTTATGGTGATATAAACTTACAATTCCAGAGTTAGGAAGTGGAGATTCACTGGCTGGCTAACCAAGCTGGATCTGCAAGTTCCAGGCAAAAGTATCTCAAAAATTAAGGTGAGAAAAACAAAACAAAGCAAAACAAAACAAAACAAAAACAAAACAAAACAAAAACCAAAAACCAACCCCCAAAACCTTCAATAGCAAGAAGGAAGATAGAATGCACTGAATATGATCAAAATACACCATGTGCATGCGTGGCAAAGTCAAAAAATAATAAAAATATTTAAAAAACAAAACTAAGTTGGATGGCACCCGTGGGTGACTTCTGACCTTCACATACTGGCACTCACATATGGATACAGCCACAGCCACGCAGAAATGAATCTTAACTGTGTCCCTAGTACAGTTGCTTGACCGTCTCCATTATTCATAAAAGCTGTCAATATCCAGAGACCCTCCCCTTGCTGCTGCGATGCCTGAACAGAAGCAGGAAAGTGGGGTCAGAGGCCCTGCACATCGCTGTCAGTGCTTTTTCACGTCTGGCTGTGTGTCGTCTTCTCTGTGTTCTCACTGGGTCCCCAGTCTGTCTCAGTGATAGTATCTGCACCTCTTCAGGTCACCAGAAGCACAGGAATATGGAGCAACAGGGCCTTGGGCCCAGTGGATTCAGTAGCCAATGGCAGAGACTATCTCCACAGCTGTGAGAAGTCCTTCTTCACGCATGGAGCTTCCAATCCAGCCTTTCCTGGCAGAAGGCTGTTCCCATGTTTTGTTTTGTTTTTTTGTGACAGATGTGGCCTTAGCTTTGATCCCTCTTTCCAAAAAAAGTTCCATGCTCCTTTCTTCAAGCCCTTTGTTCCCAGAGTAGCTCTGTGAGGAATCTGAGGAAAGGCTGTGGGAAGCTATTTGACATAATCCCTGCTTGGGGAAGCAGCTGCCCCTCCAGCTGGGCCCAGGTGGTGGGGAGACAAGATGTGGTGGACTGGGCTGGGCTTCACAAAGCCAGGCCTGTGGAACAACGGAAACCTCCAAAGCGTCCCCCACCCCTAGAAAAGGGAGAGCAGGCTGGGCACAACCACCTCCCTTTTCAGGATGTTTTTAATAAATGCAGACCAGCTGGTACAGGGGAACGAGGCCTCAGGAAGCACACAGCACCATGTGGATCCTCCCCTGCAGGGCTACTCTTCTCCCCAGTTGGGTGCCCCAGTTTGTGTGAATCACTAAGAGCCTCATCACTGCCTGGATAAGAAGACAGTATTAGATGTGTTTGTGCAGTTCAGGGAGAAGGGGTAGCTCTGGGGTAGGACCATCCTGGTCTGAAGGCTCATTTCAGAGAGAGAGAGGCTTCATTTCTACAGAGAAGGATGCTTCAGGGGCAGCTTCCCAGGAGCCTAGCAATTCAATGGGAGGAGAGGGAAGATGAAGTTCCTGGAGAGAGAGGTGGTGTGGAGAATTAGAGGCAGGAAGCCTCATGGCTGCTGCGTTGGATTTGTTGAACTTCTGTATTAGTTACTTTCCTGTTGTGATAGAATGCCTCAGCAAATACCAGCTTAGAGGAGAGAGGGTTTGTTTTTGGCTTATGGTTCTAGAGGGCTAGAGTCCACTGTGGCTGGGAAGGCATGGCGATCATTGGAAAAACATGGCTCTAGGAGCGGAAAGCGGCTGATCACATTTTTATCCGCACACAGGAAGCAGCAGAGATAGAGAACAGGAAGTGGGGTGAGGGTATAAAGCTTTAGAGCCTGCCTCTAGTGAAGCACTTTCTTCAGCAAAGGTTTACCTCCTACGGGTCCCCTCCCCTCCCCAAATAGGACCAAGGGTTCAATACATGAACCCATGGGGGACGTCTCTCATCCAAACCATTACAGTTGCCTAAAAGAGAAGAACAAACAAGTGCTTTAAACTTAGCAAAAACTAATTTCATTTTCCTAAAGAAATCTCAAAGCAAGCAGTCAGTGCAGTCAGGAGGCTGCTTTGTCCCCCTGCCTTGCTGTGTCTGGCATGTGATTTGTACCCCCAGTCTCACACCATAGCTGCTGGAGTTCCATCAGGTCGCCCCAGTTCAGAAAATAAAGGGAATAAGTAGGGGGTTATTCCTTCCAACTGAGCCAGCACTGTCGAAGGAGACTTGTCCAAAGCCTCACCCAGTAACTTCTGCTTAGACTCAAGATGGAAGAGGAGGTCTTCTAGCAGATCTGGAGACTGCCGTGGTACACTTGCAGGGACATCAAGGTGCCAGGGGGCATGTGCAGAAGGAACTTGGTACCGGCTCAAAAATCAGCAGCAGCCTAGGGAAGGGTGGCAAGGTCTGAACCTCAGGATGGAAGTGGGAAGGTGCCAGCTGAGTCACACTGGGAGCCTACCTGACACGGGGGTGCTGTAGGTCTTCAGTCTCTCACAGTCTCCTTTTCTTCTCTTTTCTCTTTCCTTTTCTGCTTTGTTTTCTCTCTTCCTCCCTCTCCTGCTCTCACCTTGCAGGGTGTGTGGGCTTGGGGTAAGGCAGAAGAAAAAGAGGAGACCTTCTAGTGAGACTGAGCAGCCGCCCAACCTGGACTGGGTTAGGATAAGCTTGAGAGTGACAGGGAATGGCCGAGAGAGTGACCTGACCGCTGAGCGCGCTTGGAGGAAAGAGACATCATGGCTGGAGATCAGTCTGCTGGGAAGATCTTTAAATTGCATCTTCATTTTATACTCGTGGCTCCTGAGGTAAAATTATCGCACAGAATTCACTGTTGCGTCCATGATAAGCTCTGAGGAGTTGGTCCCCGGTGTATCTCAGTGCCCCTATATGAAAGGAGCCCTTTCTCTTTGCAAAGTAGGCTGCAGGAATCTCTCCCCCATGGCTGGATCTACAGAACCTGTCTGACTTCCTCTGCCAGGGCATCCAGGAAACATGGAGACAAACGGGTTGATTCTTGCTTGGTTTTGCTTTGACGTCTTGTCTCTCTCTGTATGTTAATTGCTCTGCAGGCTGTGTTTGTGCACATGAAACAGCATGGGAAACCCAGTTGTGCTACATGGGCGAGAAGAGGTGTGCAGGACGCTGATGGGTGGGTAGGCTGAGAGGGAGGCAGAGCTCGGCAAGGGTTACACAGGTGAAGCGGGTGTGGTAATGTGGGCTGAGGAAGGGTGGATGGGTCCAGAAGTAGCTGTTTGTGTGGTATGTCTGCTGCCTGTGTCACTTTCCCAGGGGGACTGAAGCAGGTGTACTGGTGGTACCAGGCCAATGTGTGCATTTTGCATATATTCATATATATGTGTGTGTGTGTGTATACACTCATGATACACACACATATAGACAGACAGACAGACAGACAGACAGACAGACAGACAGATAGATAGATGTGACATTTTTGTGTTTGTGTGTTGTGTGTGTGTGTCTGGGTGTATATGTGCCACAACTGGGAAGGAAGTTTGCTGGATGGGTTTCATTATCATCCTCATGGGTGGAAACCTTCAGGCTTCACACACACACACACACACACACACACACACACACACACACACACACACACACATATAAATATATGCAAAATGCACACACACACCGTCAATGTTTCCTGCTTTAGTTATTAGCTTGAGACCAGAATTATGATTTAAGGGATTGAGGCCAGTGTTCTATTGGTTCCTTCCTTCCTTCCTTCCTTCCTTCCTTCCTTCCTTCCTTCCTTCCTTCCTTCCTTCTGTCCGTCTATCTATCTATCTATCTATCTATCTATCTATCTATCTATCTATCTATCATCTATCTATCTATCTATCTATCTATCTATCTATCTATCTATCTATCTACCTATCTCTATACTTGATCAAGTGAGACCTACATATATTCTAAACTGGTAACAACGCTGCTTTGGGGGTAGATTCTGGTCACCTTTAGGTAATAATCAATTATGAGGTCTTGATAGAGATCATACTTTGCCCTGAAAAGTGACTTCAATATTGAGATTTTGATATCGTTCAAATATATCTCCTGAGGTGATGGATGCACCAAGAGTGTGCGGCTGTATATAAAGTGGCCTTCTTACCCTTTCTCCGTGATGGATGCTTCCTCATGGCCAAACCTGCCTGCCTCTCCTGTTTCGCTCTACCTGTCACTGACTCATTAATCAGCCAGCAAACCGACTAATTAACCAACCAACCAAGTAGTCACGCTCCAGGGCATCTTTGTTTGAACTCCCTTTGCATTTAGGCTGAGTGTCCAGTGCTAAGAAATGTAGGGAAAATAGAATTTCGTATCCTGTAGCGCTCTGATGCCTGGTTGCTTCTAGTTCTGGGTTATATTTCTATTTGTATCTTGGCCATATATCCAACCTTCCCCTCCTTTTGATAACCACACATTCATTCCTTGTCTGCTCATTTAATACCACTTGGGTGTTGCACCCCCTCTGTTATAGACCCCTCTGATGTTGGAGAGAGGAAAAGAGATGAAATTTCTGCCTTAGTGCCGCTAGCATCCCGCCCAGGGCTTCTTGGTGGACAAATCCATTAGCATTCTTGCATACTAATGATTTGTGTGATGGTTCATGGGGACAGGGCAGTCAGCATAATAGATCCCTTTAAAGGCCTGCATCAACCTCTCTTCCCATTATACAGAAAAAATAATGCCTTTCCCACATCCGAGGGGGTTCCTGTTGTTTAGACAATGGGTGGTAGATGGGTTCTTCCAATGCTCCTTTCAAGGCTGCAGTGGGGTAGAGTGTTTCCCAGGCACCCTGGCATCCAGAATGTATCAGTGTGCCAGGATGGGCATAGAGAAGCCACTCAGAGTTGGTGGCTTAAGCAACAGCATTTTGTTTTCTCGCGGTGGTAGGTGCTGGGTGTCCAGGGTTGTGGTATCAGCAGAACTGGTTGCTGGTGAAGCTTCTGGGCTTGAACATTGTGTCCTCAGATGGCCTCTCCTCTGCTATCTTCTCTCTTGTAAGCGTACTAGCCCCATGTGTATGACCCCATTTCATCTTAACTGCTTAAATATTCTACCTATAAATATAGTTAGGTTAGTCGTTAGGGCTTCAAAATATTGATTTTGGGAGAACACAGCTCAGTCCATAGGGCAGGGCCAAGTGTGCAATCTAGGGCGCTGAGTGCCCAGTGTCTATTCCATACTGTATGTGCCCATTGAGGGAAAAAGCAGCCCCTGACCTTCCCGATGGCATGGCCGCAGAGGGGCTCAGGGTCTCTCTTGACTGCTGTTCTTGCTGTGCCATCTGATTGTTTTCTCTGTGTTCTTCCCGTAGGCCCTGTGCATTACCCAACACCCCCTTTTTATACTAAATGAGCTAGTTATGATAAATAATGATAGCAATCAAATAGTAAAAAATAATAATAAATAACAACAATAATCAAATAATAAAAAATAATAAGCTAAATAATACTCATTTTCTCCTGAAATGAGCCATGGTAAATTCTGTGTCGTGCAGCAGGGAGAAGCTTTCTAAGTACAGTCTTTCCAATCCTATGTTCTGTGTGCTGAGAAACCTCATTAGGTGATTTTGTCATTGTACAAATATCATAAAGTACATTAATGCAAACCTATATGGTAGAGCTCACTACACAACAGGTTCTGAGCCACAACCCATGGCTCTTAGGCTACAACCCTGCATGTCATGGTATTGTAATATTATGGTACTAGTATGTTCAAATATGCAAATGAAAGAGTAAAAATATGGTAACAATACAAAAAGATACAAAAAAAATGTCACCCTTGTTGCTAACCATGGATGGAGTTTGCAGAAGTTATTCCTGGTGAGGCGGTGAGTGATGAGTGAGGTTGAAGGTCTGGGACATTGCTGTGCCCTGAGATAGACGATCAACGCTGTGCACTTTGGCTGTGCTAAACTCATTTTATAACATTTCCTTTTAATAATAAATCAACTGTCTGCGTCATTACATGTGGTGGTTTCTAGGCAGAGTCTGACACAGGATTTTATGAACACTCAAGAAAGAATCACCTGTATTCCCGTGCATCTACCTCCTGACTTTGGGTACCACTGTGTTCATGTGCATCCACTCCCGACTTTGGATACCACTGTGTTCCCGTGCATCCACCTCCTGACTTTGGGTACCACTGTGTTCCTGTGCATCCACCTCCTGACTTTGGGTACCACTGTGTTCCTGTGCATCCACTCCTGACTTTGGGAACCACTGTGTTCACGTGCATCCACCTCCTGACTTTGGGAACCACATCACAACATTTAGGTGGCAGATGATATCTCTTTTGCTGAGAAGCTTTCTTGCTGGATGGGTCTAGCAAAGTCTCATAACAACCTCCAACTTACTGTCCAGTAGCCTTTGTAAGCCATTAATCAATCAATTATTAGCACGAGAAGCTCATCTTGTTACTGTGGACTGAGATTTAGGATGAGGGGTATCCAGTTATGGCTCTGTCCCTCGATTATCTTATTTCCAATCTACCACCCTATGGGTTGAATTTTCCATAATGGTAAAATGAGAACTAGACAACCCTAGAGGTCTTGCTCAGCCTTTCCCAGTGTACACAGAGTGGTACCCCAGTGCAAGCCAAAACACATTGATCAGCTGGTATGGAGGAGAGACACACTCCTGAGGAATGCGCTCTGTCACAGGGATGGATGCGACCCCATCAATTCAGGCACAGAAGGGGAGATTACCATTTCATGCCGTTTCATGCCATGGGAGGAATGATCGGGGAAAAGCCCACAATGAAAACAGCTTCCCAGAGTGTGCTCTTCTGGGAGCTAACCCTGTGGGATTCTTTGTCAGAGAGGGTTCCAGTGGGAAACAATGTCCGGATATGCTACGCACTCCGTCACGTTCTCGAATGTTGGGTATTCATAGCAACGTCAGCAGGTTGAAGGCTCCCAGAAAGTCGCTAGAGAGGAAGCATGTTAAGCAAGCCTTTTCTTGGCTGCATTTGGCCATTTGACCCTTTGCCATCCATACAGCACCTGGTAGCATCAGGGGCAACACCACTTTGGGGGGTTGAGACTGACCTGAGGTCATCTCAGAGGGCAGAACTTGAAAGACTGACTCCAGGCACGATATTGTCTTTCTGTAACTTCCTGTATTTCTGACCGAAGCCGGAACCCCTGAGTGTTCTCAGCAGCAGGAGGCAAGGCTGTTTGAACTCCTGGTAGCCACATGGGACTGTTGCTGATATCAGGGGTGAGTCATGCGGGGCCACATTTGGTACATGAGTGTAGACATGAGTCACAGGCATATGGGAACCGTATTCATCTCTACCTTCCTTTGGTCCCTAATCCTTTGCAAAGCCTCCTTTTATGACGTAACTGCAGGGGTATTAAGCTTGGGCAGCAAAATGATGTAATTAATTTAACTCGGTTTCAATTAAAGTCTTCCAGGAGTGTGACATCTGACTGTGTCAGTTTCACAAGGATGATGGCAGCAGGTGACTAGACATGTCCAGGCGTGGGTGATTGTGTGTAGACGCATACGCATGAGCACATGCCAACTGGGATGTTTGCTGGCTAATTTTATTCCCAACCTTAGTCTTGAGTACTGGGGGGATTCCTGAAACATATACTTGGCTGGTATCTCCTTGAGACCTGGCTGGAGACTTCTGGCTACCAGACCCCTTTGGATCCTGGGTCTTCTGAATCCACTCCTGCCTCTTCTTACTCTCTCTTCAGAACTACATCTACTCTCATTCCAGATGAAGCCCAAGTCCTGCTTTGGTGGTTGGTTGAGAGAGAGAGAGAGAGAGAGAGAGAGAGAGAGAGAGAGAGAGAGAGAGAGAGAGTCATTGTCACCTGGTATTATAGCTAGTAGGTTAGCCCATTAGAGGACTTTTTTTAGGGCAATACTTGGAGCTAAAGGAGTGACAGAATTGTAATTCTGCCCCTGATACTGGGAAATAACGACTGGATAGCCTTAAATGTGTTTGAAAAAACAAAACCCTCTCTCTGACTTCTGGGGCTAGTAGGTCCATACTTTTTTCTTCTGTGAAAGAAGCTTCTGGAACAGGTGAGCATCTCTTTCCCCCAGGACATGCGTGAATTTGTTCTGTTCTCCTCCTTCCCACTTCACTCCCTCATTCCCTGGGGCTCTACTCTTCCTGCCTGATGGAAGTGATTATGTCAAGGACATAGTGGGGCCTGTATTCATGTGTGCAAGCATACGTGTGTGTGTGTGTGTGTGTGTGTGTGTGTGTGTTTCCACAATGTCAGGCTTCACTAAATAACAATATATTCACAAGCGATGTTGCCTTCAATTTACCAAGAAGTTCCGATTTTTCTTGACAGCCGGCTATTGTCAATCACAGTTATTTTGTTCCTATCTTAAACAGGAATATTAACTCTCAGATTGTACATCACACTTCATGTCGTTTGTGTGCATGTGTGTGTGTGTGTGTGTTGCAGAACGATTTTAAAAGGTTCTACAGAGGCCTTATGGGAGGCAGAGACAGACACCTAATGCACATGCAAAGAAAACACAAGCTATTAATGAACCCATTTGGAGAACCGCTGAAGGCTGAGGCAGTCGTGGGCAAGCTGTGTGTGCAGGCTGGGCTTTGTCGGTTTGACACAAAGCTAGACGTATCTGAGAAGAGGGAATCTTAATTGAGGAATTGGCCTCATCAGTCTGGCCTGTAGGCAAGTCTGCGGGTCATAGCTTCTGGTTGCTGACGAATGTGGGAAAGCCCAGCTCTCTGTGGGCAGTGCTATACATGGATAGGTGGCCCTGAGTTATATAAAAAGGCAGGCTGAACAAGCCATAGGGAGCAAGCCAGGAAGCAGCACTCTTCCATGGCTTCTGCTACAGTTCCAGCCTTAAGTTCCTTCCCTGGCTTCCCTCAACTACCCAACCATGACCCGGGATAGCTAAACCAAATTAACCCCTTCCTTCCCAAGTTGCTTTTAGTCACAGTCTTACGCATAGCAGTGGGAACCAAATTAAGAGCCTGGAAAACTTGTTTAGATGAGTGGATTGATTGACGGATGGGTGGGTGGACATATAGCAACTTGAATGGGCTGTGTCGAGCAGTGGGGATTGTGTTGTGTGATTTGGTAGCAAACTGGTAGGATCATAACCACCACAACGGTCCTCCTTTTCATGGAGTCCATACCCTTCTTTAGTCTGTTGTGTTCTACACAGTCTTTGGCCTAAAATTTATTGTATCATTTAAACATGCCTATGTATTCCGAATCTACTTTGATAAGTTTATAGTTAGTACTTTTAACTTGTATGAATATGCTATTTATTATTCTGTGCCTCATGGATGGTGCTGACCAGGTGGTTGTAACACACACACATACACACACGTACATCTGTGTGTACCCTGCATCTACATCTGTGTTCAAAAGAAGCAACTGCTGCATTGCACATTGGAGTCACCCAGGGCAAGAAAGCTTCTCTTTGGAGAACATAGTTTAGAACAGAACATAGCCCCATCTCTGCATTGACCCTTTGGCCTTTGTGGTTCCAGGTCCTTAATCCTAGTGGAAGGCTTAACAGCTCAGAGCAGGACAATGCAGGCCTGAGCCACTCCTGCTGAGCATTTTACAGGTCCCCTGCTGCCTTTGGGAAACAGAAATGGCTAAAGTAGCACCGAATTTTAACTAAGAGTCAGCCAGAGGAAACCAGCCTGGCCTCTCCTGCTGGCTGGAGGAGGCTGAAGTGTTCTCAGCTGGTACAGGGAGCTCAGGGGAGAGTGCTGAGCAATTCTTCCCGAGAGGACTCTGCTGGACATTCTACCCACCAGCCACATGAGTCACTGGACTTTGCAAGCCCTTCTCTCACAGTACAGTGAACTAGAGAGGCCCGTTTGGCCCAAGCAGGGAAATGTCTGACAGGCGTGTCCGCATGTTCTCTTCAGCTCTTCCAGGGAGGAGTCATTGTCACTTCCTGTTTGAAATGGGACAGTTGAGGCTTCAGGAGTGTTTCTGATACCCCAGGATGTCAAAACAAAATACCATAGATTGGCTGGCTCTTAAACAATGGTTCTAGATGCAGAGAAGTACGAGGTTAAGGTGCCAGGTGATTTTTTTACCTGGTGAGAGTCATTTTCTGATTCATAGGTAGAGCTTTTGGCTGTTTTTTTTTTTTTTCACATAGTAGGAGGGGCAAGGCAGAAATCTAGGGGTACTTGATCTCATTTCTGGGGCTCCAGTATCACACTCAAATCATCTTTTAAATGCGCGTGCCAACACCATCTCATTGGGCGTTAAGTTGACAACACGTGGATTCAGATGAAGATGAAAACTCTTTAACAAAAGGGATACTGCCTTGCAGAGGGGGTCTGAGCTATTACACAGGGAACAAAGGCTCACTCAGGGAAGCACTTACTGAGAGGAGCATCTGCTCTGCCCTAGGTGCCATGTGACCTTCAGTGACTGAGATTTGATTAGGACTTCAGTGGGAGAACAGGAGAAGCAAACCGCTTGTAGAGTCAGGTGGGCTCTGTGGGGGGGAAGTGCAGGCCAGTGGAGTGTGTGTGTGTGTGTGTGTGCCACACGCGCATGTGTGTGCAGGGTCCTAACCAGACTATGGTTTATAAAAGGATTTTTAAAAACTTGAAAAAATTAAGTTTACATATTTACTTGGTGTGTGTGTACACACACGCGCATGCATGGAACCATCTTGCTCCCCCACACACACGTACGTTGCATACTCATTTGAAACTAAGTTGCCCATCTTTTTTTTTTTTTTTTTTTTTTTTTTTGGTTTTTCGAGACAGGGTTTCTCTGTGGCTTTGGAGCCTGTCCTGGAACTAGCTCTGTAGACCAGGCTGGTCTCGAACTCACAGAGATCTGCCTGCCTCTGCCTCCCGAGTGCTGGGATTAAAGGCGTGCGCCACCACCGCCCGGCTTTGATATCTAGTTCTTATCTGCATTTCTACAATCCTCCAACTTGTCTGATATAAGTTACGTTCTTTAACCGCTTCAGTCCTTCCCATACATTGTTCATATCTGACACACTTTTTAGATGCTTTCAATTTCAGAAAACTTGAATATATTTCTTTTCTTTTTCTTTTTTTTTTTTTTGTGGTTTTTCGAGACAGGGTTTCTCTGTGGTTTTGGAGCCTGTCCTGGAACTAGCTCTTGTAAACCTGGCTGGTCTCGAACTCACAGAGATCCGCCTGCCTCTGCCTCCCAAGTGCTGGGATTAAAGGCGTGCGCCACCACCACCCGGCTTATATTTCTTTTCTGTTTAAGCCAATTAGCGTCTCTTCCTGTCACTTGTAGATCTGGTCTGGTGCACACTGCTTTCCATGATGCCTAGGAAGGTGAGTTTCCCTGCACTCTAGAGTAGGGTACGGGAATGGGCTCACGACCAGACTGCTTGTGATGGATGGAATCCCATAGCTAGCCAGCTAGGGCGGGGTCAGCTACTTTACCACAGAGAGAATCTATTTCCAGAATTACGAGACCACATAATGATAATAGTGTCTATCGCTTAGAATCATGGAGAAGATGAAATGAGTTTGTGCTCTTGAAAGGGCTGAGAGAGCCATCCAGATATAGTCTAACTGTGTCGCGGCTTCTTCCTGGTACCATTTCCCAACTCCTTGCACCTTACATCATTTGTTTCTTTGGAAAGTTGACCCAAAGGAAGAGACCGCTTCGTGATCCATTTTCCCCTGAAGGATGACCGTGGCAGCTGTATTCTGTGCGAATGGCGTTCATAGTTCTTGTCAGGAAGGTGTAGTATATCCTGTAGACGATATATGTAAAGACAGCATTGCCAAGACGTAGTTCAGTGGTAGCGTGATTGTCCAGCACGGGTGAGGTGCCGTGTTCTATCCCAACATGAAAAACAGAAACACAACAGAAAGTTCCCCGAGCTTCAGACCTATTAGTGTTCCTATGCACTGGAGCTAGGCACCGGCGCTGTGTCACTGACTGGTTCCTAGCAATGGCTGCCGGAGGCGGCCTTTATCATTACCATTTGATACATAGAGAACCAGGCTCAAAAGCAGCCCTTTGCTTGTGTTCCTGCAGCCGGTAAGCAACAGCACTGGGGTTAAAGCCTCAATCTGGCTGCTTAGAAAATCCCTTTCAGTAAGTCACATTGACTCTCCCCCTAGAGAAAGAAGCATCTAGCGTATCTGGCTAATTGCGCTCCAAATCAGCTACTAAAAAACATTGATTTAGAAGGACGTTCCCTCTGTGGACAGGAACTCTGGGATCCACTCAGCTGTCGCCATGGCAGTGCTGGTCCTTTAAGAAAGCCGCAGAAGAGGTCATTCCCCGTGACACTTGATTGACTTCATCAGCTGCAGCCTCTCAGGACTTGCGCACATTGGGAGGGGTCACCAGGTCACCTTGAACTCATGTGTGGGTTTGCAGGGAGAAGTCTGAGCACAGGAGAGAAGTGAGTGAGGCTTCTAGCTCTTGCTCGGCTAGCTAGGCTCGCAGGGCGTTCATGTCACTTGGCTCCATGGGAAATGCGGGTCTTCTTAGGGAGACAGTGGACATAAAGAACTCACTCCACTACAGTGGTCAATCTGAACAGCCTGAATACGATTTTTCTTTTGCCTAATCTATTTTATGTTTTACAGGGAAAATTAGAATATA
>NC_022023.1:20429131-20455269 GCF_000317375.1 Microtus ochrogaster
AGACAGAATTTCTCTGTGTAGCCCTGGCTGTCCTGGAACTCGCTATGCAGACCAGATTGGCCTCAAATTCACAGATATCCTCCTGCGTCTGCCTCCTGGGTGCTGGGATTAAAGGTTGTGCCATTATGCCTGGCTCCCCCTTCTTATTATAATTGCTAATCTTGTAATGTGGTGTGTAGCAGGCAGAGAACCATAAGTGACAGACACCTTCACAGTCAACCCAGGTACCGAGGTCTGGTGGTTTGAATGAGAAGTTCATGTTTGATTGTGTTCAATTACTCGGTCCCCAGTTGGTAGAACTGTTTGGAAAGGGTTAGGAGGTGTGGCCTTGTTGGAGGAGGTGTGTCACTTGGGGTAGGCTTTGAAGTTCCGAAAGCCCATGCTGTTCCCCCATGTCTTTGTCTGTCTTAAGGCTGTTGTTTCAAGATGTGAGCTCTCAGCTACTGCCCCAGTGCCATGCCTGCCTGCCTGCCTGCCTGCCTGCCTGCCTGCCTGCCTGCTTCCATGTTTCCCACCATGAAGGTCCTGGGCACTGACCCTCTGAAGCAGTAAGCCCCAAAGAATCTTTGTTCTATAAGTTGTGTTGAGGGTGGTGTCTTATTATAGCAATTTAAAAGAAACCAAGACACGCGGCTTCACTTCCGGACTATTTCGGAATTACTTTTCCCCAAATCAATTTTCTATGGATACCCTAAAGCAGTGGTTCTCAACCTTCCTTATGCTGCAACCCTTTAATACAGTTCTTCAAGTCATGGTGACCACTCCCAACCATAAAATTATTTTTATTGCTACTTTATAACTGTAATTTTACTGTTAGAAATTATAATGTAAATATCTGATATGAAGGATATCTGATAGGCGACCCCTGTGAAAGGGTCATTCGATTCCAAAGGGGTCGCCACCCGCATGTCGAGAACCCCTGCCCTAAACAGAAGCAGAAAACACTGGGGTTGCCCCAAGTGATAGGGGGCCTGAGACGAGAGCCTGGCTGCCACCTCCCCTTCCCTTTGTCAAAAGACAAAACCAAAACATTTAAAGATCTTAGTTGGCTTTCCTTCGTGGTTCTAGAGTTAGGTAGGCTTCAGAAACTGAACAGCTTCAACAGACTCAGGTTTGCAGTGTGGCTAGGAAGCAATTATGGGACCCACATTAGAAACGACGAAGAGATCTGTTACAGACTATGCCCTTTTAGAGCGCGGTTTGAACAACTGGCCACCTGTGATTGATTGAAATTTGGCTTCGGTGATTGGCTGGGGCTCAGCTATTTGTTACAAAAGTATACACTGGAGCCAAAAATTCAGTTAGCTTGTGAATCGGATTATGGCTCGTCTCTGCAGATCTCCTGTATGAGGCCTCTGAGCACATACTTACTTAATTTATTATCTCCCAGCCTTCACGGTTCCTCCCCGGAATCCTCCGATCTTGAGGAATGCGATTTGGGAACCCTTACCATCCTCTAACACCCATCAGGATGCGTTTAAAAAGTGGAAGAGGAAAAAGATATTTAGTGTGAACTGAGACCATCTGAATGAAGGATTCGGTAAACAACTGAGCATGGGCATTAGTTGATTAATGGTGGCACCAGGGGCACACAAAACAAAGATGTCTTGGGAAACGGGAACGATAGACCGCTCAAATCAAAGTGGGCATACAGGAATTCTTCACAGTGTGTTGCAAGTTTTCCCCAAATCCCAACCCATTCTACAATTAAAAGTTTATTCTAAAAAGGGCCGTTCCATGACATAATATTTTCTAGTATGGGAAAGGATTAAAAAAAAATTCAGCCTGGTCCTCTCTGGTCATACATGGAGCCTAGAGGGATTTAGAATTCTGTAAGGAGAGTCTAGACATGAATTTATATAATCCATGTCTCACTTCACCAGCTTGAAGTACAGAATAAGGTCACATCTCGAAAAATATATGTATAAAGGACTCTCGTGTCCCCTAGGCCAGCTTGAGAATGTTTTTCCATGTCTTTGGTCCTGGCCTGATTCTGTCATCAGGAGCCACATGACCTGTGACCTAGTGAGTCTGGGAGAGATGGGCAAAGGTCACGTCCTCCATGGTGCCTGCCTGTTCAGCTTATTGCCAAGCCTGGAGCCTTTAAGTACCTACATCTCTCTCTCTAGACTATGAAGGCATGGCCAGGTCTCCTGTGTGTTCCTAGGGTTAGGGAAATAAAACTGACTAGACAGTTTATGGATAGGGGCCTCACTAAATGGTTAGGTGTGATTTGGTCAGAAGTATATGCCCTTGGTTCCGTTCTGGCTAAAAGCCAGAAATGCCAGAAGTGTTTGGGACTCTACATTTTTTCTTCCTTCCTTCCTTCCTTCCTTCCTTCCTTCCTTCCTTCCTTCCTTCCTTCCTTCCTTCCTCCCTCCCTCCCTCCCTCCCTCCCTCCCTCTTTCTTTCTTTCTTTCTTTCTTTCTTTCTTTCTTTCTTTCTTTCTTTCTTTCTTTCTTTCCCCTATTATAACCCTAGTAGTGATGCTAGTAATCTTTGGACCTTGTGTCCTAATTTTGCTGCTGCCTCTCATTTATAATTAATCCACACACACAGTCCTGCTACAATCTAGCTACCTGTGTACCTCTAAAATCTGAACATCCTCAAGAATGGAGACTCTAGCCCCTTCTACCCATCTCCTAAATGACTTTTGGGTCTCAACTTTTTATTTTTATTTTTATTTTTTTATTTTTTATTTTTTTGAGACAGGGTTTCTCTGTAGCTTTGGAGCCTGTCCTGGAACTAGCTCTTGTAGACCAGGCTGGCCTCGAACTCACAGAAATCCTCCTGCCTCTGCCTCCCGAGTGCTGGGATTAAAGGCCTGTGTCATTACCACCCGGTTTAGGGTTTCAACTCTTACCGGGGTTAATTGGAAGCGTCACCCCAGTCCCCGGCATCCATCTTAAGCCCCTCCCCTGGGATATTTGATTCAAAGCATCACCCCAGACCCTTCCCCTGGGAGTTGCCTTGGTCTAGACTCCACCTCCAGGAAGCCCATCAAGTGCTGACCCCTCCCCAGGGAGGATCAGGACCACTCCTACAGGTTCCGCTGGAAAAAGGAACACGTGGTCTCGGTTTTGCGTGGGCTTCCCCTCTCTGCCCCCCCCCCCAAGCTTTCACGGCCTTCCAGGAGTGTTGAATTTATTAAATGTGGGCATCTTTGATTTGTTCTAATCTGGTTTAAACTGAAATTATTTGCATCGGCAGAGAGGCTCCTCTTAAGAATATTTCTAACGGGGATGGGGGGTGGGGATATAGGACAAGGATTTAGCCTTGGAGGCCTTTGAGGATAGACCCTTTCTCATGGCTCTGAACCCCTCCTATTTCTTTGATAACAGCAGAAAGGAGAGTATTACAACTCTCTCTTTGTAGGGCTCCTGCTCAAAAGAATGTAATATCTCTGGCCCTGGGTGGAGACACAGACATTCTGATCTGTTCTAAAGACTATAAAATAAAGTACTGTCTTAGGGGTTTTGTTGCTGTTACACGTGACCAAAAGCATCTGGTGGGGGGGTGGTATTTCATTTTATGGTGTATAAATCCATTGCTGATGGAAGCCAGGGAAGGAACTCTGGGCAAGGCCCTGAAGGCAGGAACTGGAGCAGATACGGTAGAGGAATGCTGTGTTCTGGCTTGCTCAACCTGCTTTCTCATAGCACCCAGGGCCACCTGCCCTGGGGTAGTGATCTGGGCCCTGCCATATCAATCATTAATCAAGGAACTGCCCCAGAGGCTAGCCTACCTGCCAGTCTGGATCACAATCTTCTCAATTGTGATCCTCTCTTCCAAATGACTCTTGACTGTGTCAAGTTGACATTAAAACCAGCCAGCACACATACCACTATCGTCTTTCTTAAATTAAACCAGCTGGACCTGTCAATCACCAGACTAACAGCCCACCCCCTAGGAAAGCCCATTCCCCTGAAGACGCTAAGGAAGAGTAATTACAAAATGAGACCTTGTTCTTGTACTTCTCAGAAGCCGCTTCCTCCCTGCAGAAGCTTACAGTTCTGTTCAGCATGTCTGGACTCAGAAAAACATCTTCTCATCCTCTTCCTCTTTCTCTTTGTTCTTGTAGACCAGGCTGACCTCGAACTCACAGAGATGCGCCTGTCTCTGCCTTCCAAGTGCTGGGATTTAATGTTTGCGCCACCACTACTCTCCTCCTTCTCTTAATATGGGCCAAAATACCAAGCATGCTTTCCTTGACACTGCGGATATCTTTACTCTTTCTCAGAAGCCCCCAGCCCCCTATCCCCAGCTGCTCAGGGACCTCATTGTTGAGCAGGCTTGCTTTCTGGAGCCCTAACTCAAAGGCACTGCTTTTTCTCTTCTTTTTGTCTCCTTTTTTCTGGCAGCTGCTAAGGTTTAGGGCGTGCCTGTTGTTAAATCTCAAATTCTGGGACAAAAGGCTAAGGTGCCTATTTAACACATCAGAATGAACCCGACTGTCATGTTCTCCCAGCATCCCTCAGTCCTTACCTATTACAGGGTATGGCTGGCATACCCTGCCCTTGTCCCAACTCTCCAGCCCAGAGGTTGGGCTGCCCTTCCCTATAAACCGAGCCATTTTGGTTACCTGCCCCTCTTGTACCTTTTGCCCTCTTGGCTTGCTGTACCTGGTTCCCCTCTCTCTTTCATTCCGCTCTCCTCACAGGGCTCAGGGTCATGTCCACTCTGGACTCTCCTAGATGTCCCTGCCTCTGGTTAAAAGCTCTCCCTTTTGTCTACAATAAACCATCTCGATACCTAGGGGCAGGCATGTCCTTTCTGTTTTCTATTCGCTTGTTTTGTTGGTTTTCTTTCCAAGTCTAATAAAATTGTCCTGGAGCTTGCTTGCTCCCAAGTTCATTTCTAAACTCTTATTAATGAGGCCCAGGACCTACGAGAGGAAACCCGTTTCTCTGGTAGCAGAGATTTCAACCCTAAATTTCAACCCTATACATTTCCTGCTCCAGCCCTTGTCTTGCCCGAGGGCACTCTTCATGTGATTCCCCAGCAGTCTGTTGTGTCTTCCGTGGCTGGAGAATGGCACTGTGCTGAGTGACTATGTGACAACCTGGGACACGTGGCTAGGTCTCACATAACAGAAGAGGAAGCAGGGTGAGACAATATGCTCCTTACACTGGAAAAAAAGGACTTGGGTTTAGGGCCCGTGGCATAGTTAGCTCTGATGGCACGGGTTAGCCAGCCTAGAACCATAATGAGGAATTGTCTATATTAGGCTCTGGGCATGACTGTGGGCGATTGCCTTGATTACATTAATTGACGTGGCATGACCTAGCTCATGGTGGGTGGCTCTGATCCTGGACATTCGAAAGAGAGTTAACCGAGTGTGGATGAGCATTCCTGTATTTATTTTTCTCTGCCCTTGACTGTGGGTTTGAGGTGACTAACTGTGGTGAGTTCCTCCTGTCTTAACTTCTCTGCTACGGTGGCCTACGTCCTGGAATCCTGAGCTAAAACACTTTCCCCTGAAGCTGCCTTTTGCTGAGGTACTCTAGCACAGCAGTAGGAATGGAATTAGGATGGCCAGGCTCTAAAGTGCCCAAGGCAAAACTCCTGCAGGGTCCCTGAGACGGCTTGCTCAACTCACAGAAGCAGACTGAGCCTCAGGACAGGGTGAGGAGAGAAGCCTTGCTCTGCTCCACCCTAATAGTGAGTCCTTCTCCTTCTCTGGCCCACGTCCTGAGCCCTGGTTCTGCACTCTCTCCGTTTTTACCCAAAGTTCTTTTTCGGTTTGAAGGACTGCACGGTTTTGTTTCCCAAAGTGAATTCCTTTCATTCTTCCTCCCCAAAGAGATGAAAAGGAACCACTCCCAGGGCCTTCCCAAGGAAGCTGAGAGAGCTCGTGGTCCAGGAGCTTCAATTCTTCTAGAAACATTCTTCCTCTTCCCACCATCCCCACCCCTTCCCGAGTTTCAATGCACCCAAGTGTACATTGTTCTTAAATGTCAAAGAGAGAGAGAGGAGATAGAAGAGGGAGAGAAAGAGAGAGAGAAGAGAGAGAAAAAAAGAGGAGAGAGGAGAGAGAGGGAGAGAGGAGAGAGAAAAGAGAGAGAGAGAGAATCCTTTTTTCTTTTGAATGTCACATTCTGGTGAAGGGAAACAGCAAGAACAAATAGCTGAATTAAAGACGTGCTTTTTTTTTTTTTTTTTTTTTTTTTTTTGTCTTTCTGGCCTTATTTAGGTTTCCAGTCCGGGCCTCTCTTTGCTCTCTGATCTCCCTCCTGTTTCTCTCCCCGGGCTGGCATTGAAATGTCAACTACGGCAGTTTGCAGCTGAAAGGGGGTCCCCAGTGGGAACAGAATGCCCTTCTAACCCGCAGGCCTAGGCCGTTCCTCCTAGTGCTCCTCTTTTCTCTTTCTTGTGGGCTGGCTTTCACCCGCAGACGTTCTTTGAGATGGAGGATGGGGGCCCGCAGAAAGGCTTTGCACCTGGGAGTGTGAAGGAGGCGGTCCTCACGCCCTGAGCTCCCTCCTCAGCCTCTTGTCAAAAGAGGTGCTTCCCTGGGGTCTTTGCATCCTCCCCCCACACACACACCCCAGAAGCTCTTGATATTCAAAACTTCCACAGTGACTGGTCAGCTTCTCTCCCCAAAGGGCTTCTGTCCGGACTGGTGGCAGTCAGGGGGAAACAGAGGACTCTGGGTTGTAAGTCAATGGGATATTTTGTAATACCCAGAGTTGCTGAGGGTGTGGAGAATGGATGTTTTAAGTTTCTGGGGAAAGTAAACTGGTCCAGTTTTTCTAGGGGAGCATTTTGGTTAGATAGATTGACACCCTTAGAAAAGGTGCGAGTGTCCCTAGCTGGGTGTAGTGGTACACACCTTTAATTTTAGCACTAGAAAGGCAGAGGCAAAGGGGTCTCTGAGTTCTAGGCCAGGCTGGTCTACATAGTGAGTTCCAGGACAGCCAGAGCTATGTAGAGATACCCTGTCTCAAAGCAAGCAAGCAAGCAAACAAACAAACAAAAACCAGTACTGCAAAAATCAACATAGCAATTCCACTTGTACAGATTAATATTCCCTAAGAAAATAACTGTGCAAGCGTGTGAAAAGTTTTGCCGAAGGCTGTTTGCCCCAGCTGATGTTTGTAATATGGCTTGATTACCAGCTTCCCGATTCTCTCTCAGCGGAGGAGTTAATCAATATGATGGCATACTGTCTGATGGAGTAGTATGCAGTTATTGAAAATTGTAATGTGAGGCTGGAGAGCCAGCTCAGTGGTTAAGAGCACTGGTTGTTGGACCAGAGGACTCAGGTTCCATCCCAGAACCCCTGTGATGGCTCCCAACCATCCATACCTGCAGTTGCAGGGGAGCTGATGTTTTCTTCTGGCCTTTCCAGGCACCAGGCGTGGAAGCGCTGCACAGATGTCTGTGTAGGCAAAATATCCATACACAGAACATAAAATAAAATTGTTCGGCTGGAATCTCTAGCTGGGTCCCAGTTCTCTCTCTCCAAACCCAGCCCTCACAGAGAACCACCAAAAAAGCCCAGTTCTGGATTCTCCCCAATCCCTGCCCAAAGCATTATAATTGGGCACAAATCCACTTTGTGGAGGATGCATCCTTGCCCCACGCCTACAGGGTGTTCAGGGTATTTAAGCCCCTTCCTTTAGAACGGCCAGGTGATTTCTTTCTGTCCCCTGCCTCATCGCTGGGGGATTGGAGGAGAGTCACCCGGGAATGATTTGCTCAAATATACCCGGTCTTTTACTTTTAATTTGACTTCATTTGGCTTACTGTGTCTGCAGAGGAAACTATTATCAGGGTACATTTAAGAATAATTCTTAACTATTAAGAATATTTAAAGAGAAGATGGTAATGTAGCATTGTATCTGCTGGTGGGGAAGATGTACACAGAGTAGCTAAGGGTTATAAAATAAATAGTTCTTAGAGATAGAAGTGCTATTTGAATAATAAAATGTCTGTGTTTGTGTCTGGGTGGTAGAATTCTGATTAGTGTTGACTGACTGTCTTCTTTAGAATTTCTAATGGCTTGAATATTTTTTTTATATTCACAAATATTCAGGTCATAATTTAAAAACCAGTAATTATTATTTCCCTAAGAATGCAAGCTAGCTTTTGCTATTAACCCCATATTTCTTTTATGTTTTGCAAATAAAAATTTCCAAAATCAAACGTTTACTTCCTAACAGGAAACCAGAGTATAATTGTTTTGGACCCCAGAGAAACAAAACATCTAATTTCTAATCTAAACACTGTAAAATACAGTGATAATCTTTGGCATTTCTACTCATATATTGTTTACACTGGACCCTTTCTATTAAGATTACCAGTCATCAGTCAGGTGGTGGTAGTGCATGGCTTAACCCCAGCACTTGGGACATAGAGGCAGGCAGATTTCTGAGTTCCGAGGTCAGCCTGGTCTACAGATAGGGTTCAAGGACAGCCAGGGCTGCACAGAGAAACCCTGTCTCAAAATCCTCCAAAAACCTTCCAAAACAAAACAAAATATACCCCAAACCAAGAAGATCATTGCCAGTTTTCACGCCCCTGCTTCGAGCTGGCCCCATTTCACATTTCCCTGCTCTACCCACACTTGCTTTTGGCTGGGACCTAACTCCCTCTGGCCTCTCTATTATTTTACATCATCCCGGCTTCCCTGTCCTGACAAGGCTGCTAGAGCTGTCGGATTTTATGATTCTGCTGTTGTCGTCTGTGCTGGTTAGTCTTCTGTTACTTGATACAGGCTAGGGTCATCTGGAAAGAGGGAATCTCAGTTGAGAAAATACCTATAGGGTAGTTTGTGATGGGGGTGGGGACATTTTCTTGATTAATGATTGATGTGGAGAGGCCAGACCACTGCCAGCTCTGGACTGGTGGGAAGGTAGCTAAACAGCAACCAAGTCAGTGAGGTAGCGCTCCTCCATGGGTTCTGCTTCCTTTCCTGCCTCTGGGTTCCTGCCTTGCTTCACTTCCTGCCTTGGCCTCCCTCTTGGACTCTGATAGCGCATGTAAGCCAAATAAAACCCTGCCCTCATCAAGTTGCCTTTGGTTATGATTTTTAAACCACACACAAAAAAAAAAAAGCAAACTAGGAAACAGTCAAAACTGTTTTGTCTTACCTTGTCTGACCTGTGGTAAGATAAACCCTGGGTGCATAGAAAATAAATTCGACAAATTCATAGAAGAAAATTTTCCCACCCTAAAGAAAGATATGCATGTGAAGATACAAGAAAGCTTACAGAACACCAAATAGACTGGATCAAAAAAAAAAAAGTCTCACCATATAATAATCAAAACACTAAACATACAGAATAAAGAAAGAATATTAAGAGTTGCAAGGAAAAAGACCAAGTAACACATAAAGGCAGACCAATCAGAATTATACCCGACTTCTCAATGGAAACAATGAAAGCCAGAAGGTCATGATCAAGCATTATGCAGACACTAAGAGACCACAGATGCCAGCCCAGACTACTATACCCAGCAAAACTTTCAATCACCATAGAAAAACAAAACAAGATATTCCATGACAGAAGCAGATTTAACCAATACCTAGCCACAAACCCAGCCCTACACAAAGTACTACAAGGAAAACTCCAACCCAAGGAAGTTGGCTGCATCAACAAAAACACAGACAATAGATGATCTCACAGCAGCAAATCCCAAAGAAGGGAAAACCAAACACAATAACATCACCAACAATGAAAATTATAACAGGAGCAATCATTGATCATTAATATCTCTTAATATAAATGGACACAACTCACCTATGAAAACACACATACTAACAGAGTGGATATGAAAACAGAATCCATCCTTCTGCTGCACACAAGAAACATACCTCAACCTCAAAGACAGACATCGCCTCAGAGTAAAGGGTTGGGAAAAAAACTTCCAATCAAATGGACCTAAGAAACAAGCTGGTATAGCTATCTTAATATCTAACAAAATAGACTTCAAACTAAAATTAATCAAAAGAGACACCCTCATGTGTAAAAGAAAAACTTCTAAAGCTTAAAGCTTAAATCACACATTAAACCCCACACACTACTAGTGGGAGACTTTAACACCCCACGCTCACCACTGGACAGGTCTCTCAGATAAAAAAATTAACAGAGAAATAAGGGAACTAACAGGTGTTATAACTCAAATGGACTTAACAGACATTTATAGAACATTCTATCCAAACATAAAATAATTACCTTCTTCTCAGCACCTCATGGAACCTTCTCAAAAACTGACCATATGCTAGATAACAAGGTAAACCTCAACAGATATAAAAAAAATTGGAATAACTCCATGTATCTTATCGGATCACTATGGCTTAAAATTAGAACTTAACAGCAACACTAATTTCAAAAAGCTCACAAATGTCCATACTACAGAGTGGCACCCAAGGAACTTCTATAACTCATAAATACCTTCAATAATGTAGCAAGACACAAGATTAACTCAAAAAAAATCAGTAGCCCTCTTGTACACAGATAATAAATGGACTGAAAAAGAAGTCAGAGAAACACAATAGCCACAAATAGCATAAAATATTGAGTAACAAGTGGAAGTCTTGTATGACAAGAACTATAAATCTTTGAAGAAAGAAATTGAAGAAGACACCAGAAAGTGGAAAGATCTCCCATGCTCTTGGGTAGGCAGAATTAATATAGTAAAAACGGCAATCTTACCAAAAACAATCTACAGATTCATTACACCAAAATTTTTTCACAGACCTTGAAAGAACAATACTCAACTTCATAGAGAAAAGCAAAAAAACCCAGGATAGCCAAAACAATCCTTTGCAACAAAGGAACTTCTGGAAGCATCACAGTCCCTGACTTCGAACTCGACTACACAGAGCTACAGTATTGAAAGCAGCCTGGTATTGGCATAAAAACAGACAGGAGGACCAATGGATCCAAACTGAAGATCCAGATGTCAATCCACACACCTAGGAACAGCTGATTTTAGATAAAAAAGAAAAAAATATAAAATGGAAAAAAAAGCATATTCAACAAATGGTGCTGGCATAACTGGATATCAACATGTAGAAGAATGAAAATAGATCCAATAGATCCACCTTGCACAAAACTTAAGTCCAAATGGATCAAAGACCTTAATATCAAACCAGCCACACTGAAGCTCATAGAAGAGAAAGTGGGAAGAGCACTTGAACACATTGGCACAGGAGATCACTTCCTAATTATTCTGTGACAAACTTATCACTGTTGTGTTTCTCTGTGTAGCCTTGGCTATCCTGGAACTCACTCTGTAGACCGTGCTGGCCTCCAATTCAGAGAGCCACCTACCTCTGCCTCCTGAGTGCCACCACCATTGCCCGGCTGGCTGATCGCTACTTTAAGAGGAAATTTGCATCACTTGGTCCTCTGGAAACTGCATTGTTCGTGATGTACTGGGTTGTAATGAGGCCCAGGAGACAGGGCTAAGACTAGAACGCTCAACTGGAGTACCCAGCCCCCATCCTTCTGAACTCCAAACAAAGTTCATGAATATTGGTAGGCAGAGGTTCCTTCCAGCACGTTCCCGATATGGTCCATCAGTGGGAATGCCCTGGATGCTTGTGAAACACTCATGGATAACACCTCAGACTTCCAGGAGCACAACCACAGGGGAGGATGCTTTGAATGCATCTGTTTTCAAGATCTGTCCGGGTGATTTTGGCAAACTCTCTCCCAAGCATAAATCCTTAGGCCGTGGCTTTAGATAGGCCTGCATGAGCATCCTGGTTACACGGTGTGGTACTGGACAAGTTAACTCAGCTCTTGAAGGCCTGCTTTCCTCATTTGAAAAACGAGGATAATTATAGTTGTGGGGAGTGAAGGAGCTAAGCCATGGGAAGAGCTTGGCACCGGGCCTGGCACCGGCTGTGTGCCCAGTAAATGTCACCTATTCATAATTTCGCTGACTTGGAGTTGTTCTTTCTCTTTTTCATATTAATGTCTCTGCAATCGGCATGCTTCTTAAAATTGATGGCATGTCATGGTCTCAGTGGAAGCATTTTTTCTTCTTCTTCTAATGGTCTCTAAAACAATAGTGTTTCTGAAAGTAGATGGTGTTCAAGCTTGGCAAAACGTGGGGTGCATAAGGGTCCTTGGGTGCAGTACTGTCGATCGTAAGAGAGCTGGAATTTGGGGAGTCCCATGTCTATCTACATGGTGTCCCCCTTCCCCGTGGTCTTCCAATGCCGAAGTGAGTCAGTGAAAGCTAAAAATCGAGGTGCACAGGCATGTCCCATTCTGGTGGGAACCTCCAAAACTCCAGGTATGTAATCTTCTCAGTTGATGTTTCCTGGCCCTGTTCTGGCTTCCTTTCAGAGCACTAACTAATACAGCTAGGGCAACTTGAGGGGGTTTTGATTGTCTTGTTATGTCTTCCTCTGCCCTCTGGTTCCCATTTGTCCTGTTTTTTGTTTTTGTTTTTGTTTAAGTTACTCATCCCAATACACAATAGGTCCCATTTTTCTTTGGCTTCCTTCTCGGAGAAGATCAGAGAAGGCACTCAGGGTCCAGAAGGACTTAGTGATTCTCTCCTACGAAGTTCCCCCAAGTAACAAGTCAGGAAGAAATCTATCCCCCTCTGACACCCCCCCCCCCCCCTTTGTTCTTTTTCTGCTCAGCCATATGATCAAAATGAGATTTGGCAGTGAGATAGTCATGGGGGAGGGCTTGCTTCTTGTATTTAAGGTGAACCTATAGGAAAGAATGGGCTTAATGAATGGTTTGTTTCCTTTGCAAAGGAACCATCTGGGTTTAGATTTCATATTTACTGTTTAAAACCATTTCAATTAGACCCTTGGGGTTTCCCAGGCCTGCCTGGGGGAGCCTCCCCTCCAAGCCTCCCTTCTTCTTTCCCAAAAGCCTGGGACAATGTTTGTTTTTCTCACATATTCATCAAGGCTAAGGCTTCAGAAAGCACAGAGGCCTCCATATTGACATGGGAAGCTGGAGCCTGCCTGGGGAGTGTTCAGCTGAGAACAGTATTTGGCAGGCTTGCTTCCTGCCCCATGCTGCCATTCACATTCACAGTGGAGAGCTTTGGGATGGAGAGGAGGGGGCTTGGCACCTTGGCAGAGGATCTTACTGGAAGCTCTCAAGTTTGAGAGAAGGGGCTTTCTCATGGTGTCTGCCCCCCCCCCCAACCCCTCCTCCCAGTGTATCAATCAGTTTCAGGAAAACACTAGTGAGAAAAAAAAGAGTCTTTCTTTTCTTTTCTTTTCTTTTTAAATCAGGAAAACTAATTACAAAAGCCACCAGCTCGCTTTGTAGCTTTTGTTCCTGCTGGCGCCTTGGTCAGAACACTGGGCAGCTCTGCTTGCAGGGACCTGCTCTACCAGGGTTCAGGAGAGATGAAGAGAGGGGGAAAGTGCTGGGTGTGTGTGTGTGTGGGGGGGGTGATGGACAGAGAGTCCTGGCTCTGGAATCTTTGGGCACCATCTCCACCTTCTGCCATAGGACCACGGCTCCCGGCAAGTCTCTGTAGATTCTATAGATCTAGTTAAAGTGTCAATGAGGGGTAGCCTGTCAGTTCCCTTCAGAGAACTGTAAAATTTAAGTGGGACTGTCAGGGGCTGCTGGGCACCTCACTGGCACTCTGTAAACACGGTTCTCTGCTTGCAAGTCCCCTGCACCCTGTATCTAATGCCATTTCCATGTAAGTTTTGGAATGATAGTTAAGGTAGGGAAGGAGGAAGATTAAGACCAAAGGAACTTTAGAGAGTAACCCCAGCTTGTTTACTCCACGCGTGCTTGGGGTTCGGGGGCTACAGGTTTGGTAGCGGGATGCTATTTTGTCTTCTGAAGCCACTGGTGAAAATGCTGGACCTGCTGCTCTGACATATGGCTCCGGAGAGCTGTGAGGTGCAGGGTTAAAAGGACCCTTGCTAGAGCGAAGCGTTATGTACGCCTTCCTGACAGCTGTGAGAAATGTTGATTGACAGCGGCCGGTGATGGGGGCGGGCACATGCAATTGGAACCGTGAAGTGGGAGGCAGGTCCCACGTGGGTGGCTGGCCCTACCTACTGTGGTCAGATTGCATTCCTATACTGGAAAGTGCTTGTTTGGTGTGGATTAAAAAAGCGTGGAAGGATAGAAAAGGGTCTGGATAAAAATGTTGGCCCAACTGCAGAATGGCGTACACAGCCTTGACGCTAATATGGTGAATTGGATTTATAGAGATATCATTCTACTGAGACTAGTTTTGGAGTCTGCAGAGGAGGGAATATAAAGAGTTTCTGTTATGCAAATGAGCCTAGGTGTGAAGCACCTAGAATTAAAAAAAAAATTACACATACACACACTCACAAGAATCTCATCCATTGCTTTATAACAGGTGGATCCCCTGAGATGTTTTGAGACTTATCCATGAGCAAATTAATTCAGCTCTCAAAAAGTGACGTAGAAGCATCCACAGGCATCTTTGGCCTTTGACAAGAGGCACACCGCTCCGGGTCTAATTGTCAAAATAATTATTTTCCCCTTGCAAATTCCCTGTAGCAAATGCAGCCCAGTGCTTCTGTGTGATTTTAATTATCTCCCAAGTCTGAGAGTGAGGGGTGTATGGGATATGTGTTTGTGAACATTTAAGCTTGTGTAGATGTTAAACTACCTATTAATCCTCCCTGGCTGGATTCATTAATTTGAAACAAATCATGATGGTTGGATTGCTGCTTAGGTCATGGGGTTCCAATGAAGGACACTTATTTTCATGATATGTGGGGTTTTGTCAGGGATATTAACAAAACACAGCCAGCCATTCTCAAAGTCCGCTTGCCTGCTGCTTGCAAGAAAGGCTTTTGTGGGCATTGCTGCTGCAATCGACATTAGCCAGACATTTCAAAATACAGGCCAAGGGGCAAAAGAGAACAGCTAAAGTGAAGCAGAAATCTATAGGTGGAAATAGAATTAAAAATTGAGCTCTTTAGGTGCCAATAGAATTGAAATTTCAGCCGCATTAAAAATTGAGGCACAGCGTTACAGAGAAAACAATTCAGGAGCAAAGTTAGGGTCTCTTTGATTTAGCAAGCACTTTATTCATTTTGGTGAATTGTTGGTGCACCTAATGTATTCCAAATTATGATGTTGGTATGGGGCTATGCAGTCAGTGATTGCCATGGAAACAGATATGCGTCTTATCTTACAAATGGTTCAAAAGCTAAAGCACAATGGAAGGGGAATACAAATGGAAGGAGGTGGTACAAGCAGGGTTGCTTACTAAGTAGGTTATCAACTGGGTGACGAGTGGTGTGTGTGCGCATGCGCGCGCACTGCGACACACAACGGCGGTGCTGGTAGCCATAAAGGTGATTAGCGTACACGTTCGTTGGCATCATTGATGGAATGTCTTAAGCTGCAGGAATCCGCTCATCGTTCTGCAGGCTGAGGCTGAAGTCATTCATATCAGCACGGTTGATTTCTTCTGAGGCCTCATTCTACAGATGGCTGTCATCTCCTCCCTCCGTCGTCCCCTTGTGTGTGTCTGGGTCTTGATTTCATTTTGTAAAGATGCCAGTCATATTGGGTTAGGATTCCTGCTGGTGACACCATTTAAATTCAGATGCTTCTTTAAGGGTTTTATTTCCAAGAAATACAGTGCATTTGGGTATTTTTAGAGATGTGGGTTCTGTCGTATGAACGTGGGGACACAATTCAAGCCTTGGTTTTCTGTAAAAATAATTAAAGACAGTTTCCACGCCTCAAAATTGTGTGTTATTCAGCTCCGAGAGCACAGACTGTGATCCAAGCACCCCGGGCTTAGGCAGAGAGATAGTGAACTCAAGGCCAGTCTGGTAGAAAGTGTGAATTCCAGACCAACCAAGGCCACATAAGATTCTCACCCTAGGGGGCTGGAGAGGTGGCTCAGCGGTTAGAAGCACTGGCTGCTCTTCCAGAGGAGCCAGGTTCAATTTCCTCCCAGCACCCACATGGCAGTTCACAACTGTCTATAACTCCAGTTTCAGGGCTTCTGACACCCTCAAAGAGATATACATGTAGGCAAAACGCTAATCATCATAAAATAAAAATAAAAAAGATTCTGACTCAAGAACAAAGATGAATAAATAGAATGCTAATAAGAAACTATTTTTTGAAAGAAAAGGTTTAAAGAAATTTAATCCTATTCACTAGTAATCCCTCCATTTTTTAAATATTGTTTTTAATGTTTGGCAAAGCTGGGGACTATACCCAGGGCTTTGACCATGCAAGGGGAGTGCTCTAGTACTGAGCTACATCCTTGATGATTCTTGAGTCCCTTGCAAAGTTCTGCTTTGTCTCAGGGTAGAGGGAATTGAAAATAAAACAAGGAACTAAGGCTGGTTCATTTGAAGTGGTGGATGCACACCCAAAACAAGGGTTTTTTGTTGTTGTTGTTGTTGTTGTGGGTTTTTTTTTTTTTTTTGGCAACAGCACCTGGCAGAAAGCAGGAAGCACTTTACATTGTCAAACTGAGCGTTTTCTGGAAGATACTTTGTGAAAGCACTGAATGGCATAGTGCTATGTAGACGCTTGCCTCTGGTCTTTTCTCAAAAGAATTAGACCCATTTCAGAGGCAGGGAGACTGAGGCTGAGAGACTTTCTAGGCAATCAGGAACAGATTCAGGGTGTGTTCCCAGGCCTGGTGCATGACCTTCTACTCCTCTCAGACACCCAGCAGCCTGTGAGAGCACATATTAATCAACTGCTGTTTACCATGCAAGAAGTTAATGGGCTTTGAATTTTTGCAGTTTTTATCAACCTGTGTGATGAAAAGATTGATCATCACAAAGACTTTTTTTTTAAAAAAAATACTTATTTATTTATTATGTATGCAATACTCTGTGTGTATGCCTGCAGACCAGAAGAGGGTACCAGACCCCATTACAGATGGTTGTGAGCCACCATGTGGTTGCTGGGAACTGAACTCAGGACCTTTGGAAGGGCAGGCAATGCTCTTAACCTCTGAGCCATCTCTCCAGCCCCCCATCACAAAGACTTTATCAGCAGATTCTACATTTATTGTGGAAGGTAAGAATCACCAATGTCTCCAAACCCAAACCCCTTCTCTTTGTAGTTTATACAGAAAATAAAGGAGAATATGTATTTTTTAAAACGTATATCCAGGACTGAAGAGCTGGCTCAGTGGTTAAGAGCGCTGACTGCTCTTCCAAAGGACCAATGGTTCAACCTCCAGTACCCACATGGCAGCTCACAACTGTCTCTAACTCTGAGATCTGACACCCTCACATAGACATATGTGCAGGCAAAATACCAATGCAAATAAAATTATAACCCCCAGATCCCTTGTCAAGGCTTAGGGTGCTCTCAAAGAATTGCTGAGGGTGTGCAGGAGTGTTGTGGGGCGTTGTCTTCTGGATCTGCCATGGCTCCTGCAATCCTGATCTCACAGCCGCTGGGGTGACCTGCACATCAGCTTAGCCAAAATTCCTCTATAGATGGGGTTGATGATCTCCAAGCCCCACCCCTTGCTGAGAAGCAAGCTGTTGGGGGAGGGAGAGTCATTCTTCTTTGGGGCTATAACCATAAGTAGATTTTGATTCCCCCATGGATGGTCCCACGCCAACGCTATATGGGCAGCACTGGTTAGACTTACTGGGTTATAAAAACAAACAAGTGAAACCACATAGAAAACAAAACACAGAAGGCGTGGGCTTAGTACTGAAGAGGGTATGGGAGGGGCAGGAAGGGCAGGAAGGGGGCATGTATATGATCATGTTTCATTGTATGCATGTATGAAATTCTCTAAGAATAAAAACATGAGAAAATAGGGGCTGGAGAGATGGCTCAGAGGTTAAGAGCATGGCCTCCTCTTCCAAAGATCCTGAGTTCAATTCCCAGCAACCACATGGTGGCTCACAACCATCTATAATGGGGTCTGGTGCTCTCTTCTGGCCTTCAGGCATACACAAAAACAGAATATTGTATACTGATAGAGATATGAATAGTTTACATTGATATGGATTTTGTTTTAGTGATTTAAATTTAAGGTCAATTTTATTATATGTATATGTATTTCTGATATTAATTAAGGTATTGTGATTGTGTAGTTCATTTAAAAATGTAATGTATCTAGGTAGTTAATAGATAATCATAATAGTCAAGTTTGTAGTCATGTTAGTTAATATTTTCTAAATGTACATAGATATATTTTAGATAGGCATTCTTCATATCTTTCAAAGATTATAGAATATGGCATTTTAAATGTTTTAATAACTTAGGGTTTTTCATGACAATGAGACACTCCGCCCCCGGAAACAACAAGCTACTTCAAGAAGAAGATGGGCATCGAAGAGGATCCTTATGGAGTTTGATAGCCATTTGGGCAAGAAACTGTTCTTGCCTGGACTATTGCATAAACTGAACACAGAGAACCCGCAGAGAGAGGACTGCTAAACTTGCCTAAAGGTGAGATGGTCTTTCGGGGTTCCTGATTCATGAAAGAGTCTGCAAGACATTCTTCAGGACAAGCAGATAGTGGCTGCCTTTGGAATTTCCTGCTTTGTGGAAATGTCTGCTGGAAACTATGGGCCTGTAGGCCGAAGATGGATGCCCCAACGCTACAGAGAAACTTTGGATGACTGTCCAGGCAGCGAGATGTCTCTGTCATTTCTAGAGTTTTGGATTTCTTGTTTGCTTGGGTAATATTATATCCTTCTGGAGTCTTTGATGGAGTTAAAGAATATATATAGATAGTTATAGTTTTCCTTAGTTATGAAAAAAGATAAAATAGATGTAAATATTGTAACTTTTACTTGATAACTGTTTTGTTATATGTAATTTTGCTATGTTAAAGTTAAAGCCTTCCTTTTTTTGTTTAAACAGAAAAAGGGGAAGTGATGTGGGAGTGTCATATATCAATCTGTTGATTTCATTGGTTAAGCAATAAAGAAACTGCTTGGCCCTCATAGGTTAAAACATAGGTGGGTGGAGTAAACAGAACAGAATGCTGGGAGGAAGAGAAAGTGAGCTCAGACTCGACAGCTCTGCTCTCTGGAGCAGATGCCATGCTACCCTCTCCCGGGCACACGCGATGAAGCTCAGGCCCAGGATGGACATAGGCTAGAATCTCCCTGGTAAGCCACCTCGTGGGTTACACACATAATTAGAAATGGGCTAGTCCAGGTGTGAGAATTAGCCTAGAAGAGGCTAGATAGAAATGGGCCAAGCAGTGTTTAAATTAATACAGTTTGTGTGTTGTTATTTTGGGGCATAAGCTAGCAGGCAGCCGGGGTGCTGGGGACGCAGCCCAGTAGCTCCCTATTACAACAGTATACATAATAAATAAATAATTTTTTTAAAAAAATGAGAGAATAAAACCGAGGAGGTATCAATAGAACAGGCGAGAGGACCTCAGAGAGAAGAAAGGAGACTACCATGAAGAACATGCCCGTTGAGAGTGCAGAGAAACCCAGGTGCTGCGTTTGAATGAGAAATGGTCTCCACAGGCTCACGTGTTTGGATGCTAAAATAAAACCTTTCTTCCCCAGTTGCTATTGGTCAGAATATTGTATCTACTCCACAGTGGACCTGACAAATCTAAAAGCTGGTTTTCTGGTTTACTTTTTCGAAAAACAACAGAAAAAAAAAAGAGACGAGAAATTCAGGAAGTGTGAGCACTAATAATCGTAGATTTGGTGCACATTTTAATCTTTAGAAGAGCAGGTGCTATGGAAAGTGTGGATGAAATGGGTATTTTGTTGGAAACTTCGAAATTGCTTTGAGATAAACTTTCTAGCAAGCTAATGTCCAAGGAAGAGAAGTAAAAATAGTTAAAGGATTAATTCTAAAATACATATACCAGGGCCAGATAAATTTCTGGTGAGTTATTTTAAATTTTTAAAGAAAAGCTTGTTTCTGCTGAAGGAAAGAGACGGAGTAAACCCAAGTTTGTAAAGCTGGCATAATCCCGCTCTTAAGCTTTTACAGTAACCCAAACTGGAAAATTATAAATAAGCACGCTATATGGATATGCATGCAAGCTTTCAGATCACAGGACTAACTTAGAATCTGGGATTCATTTGAATTCGAAGAGAGCTTTATGTGAGATTTTCTCCTATCACTTCCACTATGCAGTTCCATGAGGACTAGCTAAGACTAGCCCGTGCTGGAATACCATTGGTAAACTTAATTCACCTACCCATGAGCTTAACAGGCTACTCTCACAAGCGTACTAATAATGATACTCGTGTGTAAGCCCCAGCAAGAGTTGGATGGCATGCTAGAGAAATATTACATTAGCAAGAAAACACATACAATACTTGGGGATGGGTAGTGCTGCTAAGAAATGCATGGAAGCCTTGAGACAAAAAGGCCCAAACTTTACTGACAGAAAGGGAGATTCAGAGGATGGGGACACATACCACATACACATATCACTTACAGTATATAATGACATAAGTGTGTTAATGACCATGGGCTTCATAAATCTCAGCCGAAATTCCTGGTGTGTGTGTGTGTGTGTGTGTGTGTGTGTGTGTGTGTGTGTGTGTGTGTGGAAAGTTGATGACATGAGTCTATAGTCATTGACCTGGGGCTTAGATGAGAATCAAAAAATGATGACTGTCTATGAAGTGTGTAAAACCACATTGATAAGATAGTAGGGCTGGGATGTATTTTAGTTGGTAGATTGCTCGCCTAGTGTGCTCGAAGCCTTGGGCTGGATTCCTAAGCATCACATAAAACTAGTAGTGACACATGCCTGTAATCCCAGAATTCGGGAGGTACAGGCGGGAGGATCAAGGTTATCCTCCATCCTCAGAGTGAGTTCAAGCCTGCTTCTCAAAACCGAAACAATAACCCAGTGGGCCTCAGAGTGGCTGATTGGTCCTTAAGCTGTCTTCAGGAGCTCAGTGCACACCCTAGTGTTCCTCACACCACGGGGGAGGGAGGCATCTTTCCAAATGTCATCAGCTCTTGGGGGAAACTTAAGCCAAAGCCTCTCCTGACTCCAAACACCAAAGAAAATTCCAGATGGAGTCGAGATTGAAATGCAAAAACATTCAGCTGCATTTGTAATTAAGAAAATATAAGATAAAGGGAGATATCACTTCCCCCTGTTATAGTAACAAAGGTCTGAAAAGGCTTTGATTTGGGCAGTGAGGTGAGGAAGGGAACCCCCAGACCTCTGCGAGGCACTCCAGATGCTGCGCTTCTGGAGAACAGTATTTGTTAAAAATAAGTTCAAATCTTTGCCTAAACAAATTCCATGTTTAGCATCTGCCACACAGATATGGAGACAGAAATCTGCTCAATATTTTTATTTCAGTCATTTACAACAAAGTGGGTCTAATGATTGCAAACTTGTTAATCGTGTAGTTTTCAAAATGAAATATTACAGAGCCAACAAATAAGACATCTAAAGACTATTTAATGACAGTAAGATATTGAAAAGACAATGTTAAATAAGGGAGATGCATATTACACATGTGTACAAATATATACTACAATTTGAATTAAAATATATAACATTATAAAGTATTACAAACGAACATAGGAAAAATACCAACTGTGCCACGTAGGGTGAGGTTATAGGATTTTTATGATTTTTATGTATTTCTGGTGTGGGAGGTTCTTCTGTCTATGTGTTGCTTTTCTTGGTTAATGAATAAAGAAACTGCCTATAGGAAAGCAGAACTTAGCTAGGTGGGGAAAACTAAACTGAATGCTGGGAGAAAGAGGGCAGAGTCAGAGAGAAACCATGTAGCCCTCCAGAGACAGACCCTGGAACTTTACCTGGTAAGCCACAGCCTTGTGCCAACATACAGATTAATAGAAATGGGTTCAATTAAGATGTAAGAGTTAGCCAATAAGAAGCTAGAGCTAATGGGCCAAGCAGTGATTTAATTAATACAGTTTCTGTGTGGTTATTTCGGGGGCTGAGCAGCCAGGAACTAACAAGTGACCTCCTATAACAGATTTCCCCAACTTTTTTCCTTTCCTTTTCTTTCTTTCTTTCTTTCTTTCTTTCTTTCTTTCTTTCTTTCTTTCTTTCTTTCTTTCTTTTTGACACAAGGTCTCATAATAGTCCTGGTTGGCCTGGAACTTGCTAAGTAGACCAGGCTGCCCTCCAACTCACAGAGCTCCTCCTTCCACTGTAGTTTGGGATTTCTGGGACACCACACCTGCTATTTTTCAAATTTTCTACATGGAAAGTGAAGTGCTTTAGTGAATAGAAAAAGAATTATTTAAAAAATAGCACCATCATGGTGGGACAATGGTGGTACACGCCTTTAAGTCCAGCATTTGAGAGGCAGAGGAAGATGGATCTCTGTGAGTTCAAGGCCAGCCTGGTCTACAGAGCGAGTTCCACAACAGCCAGGTCTACACAGAGACATGTTTTGAAAAGCCAAAAACCAAAACCCAAACCAAAATTCACCATCAAATGAAACAATAAAAAGAGTAAAAGTTTAAAAAACTGAAGCTACAGCAAAGCAAAGAAATAAATGCTAACCCTTCAGGAACGGGCATGAGCCTTGGGGGCAAGCAAGCAGTAGAGCAATCATGACAGCTCAAAACCTAAGCTGTTTAAAAGCAAACCACAATAAAAAGCTACCAATACACTGAAAAACTACACCTTTGACAAAATTAACGAGGCTATAATAAACAAGATAAACAGCCTTGAGTCTAAAATAGCAGTTGGAAGGCAATGCTCTCGAGAAATCAAAGATATACCTAGGAAAACTATAGGGAATTATTCTATTGTCAGAAAATACTTACAGACGTGTACCAAATAACTGAGAATGAGAAGCTGAACGCACTGTGACAAGTTTTCTGAAGAATGAAAGTGGAGAGATGGACAGATGGACAACGGTTCACCCTGACTGAGGTTGACACCAGAGAGCTTTTTGTCTTCTTTGGTGGTGGTCTGTGGACTTGGCTCACAGAAAATATTGCTTCACGGAAGTCATTACGGTACCGACTGAACGAGGAAGGGTAATGAATGGTACTGCTAAGGGAGGCAAACTTGGCCACACTTGTTTATTTCTGTGGGTTTTGTGGGTTTGGAAAGTCTACTTGTAGAGCCCCGCCGTGACATTCAGTTAGAGGGCCAAGAGGAGCAGGAACCAGGACCCTGGCTGGCTGGCAGGAAAGTGAGGTTCCCATGGGCTCGCCTAACACCTGCTGATAAACAATGCTGGCCGCACCTGGCCCCTGGTGCAACTGGTTCATTGTGAAAGCCCGCGTGGGTGGCGGTGGCTGGGAGAAGCTGCAGCTGTGATATGCACGCTTGGTATGCTCCTCGATGCCAGGTCTGAATCATCATCTGGAAGGCATTGCCACCCACGCGGTCCTACAAACTGTAACGTTTGTGAGAATGTCCAGCTGCAACTCTGACGGGAGGCTGTTCGTCTTTTTGATGCTCAGAGGCTGCGCCATTGTCCTTAGCAACGCATGAACCAATGGTCAAAGCGTTGGCTAGACTCTAACATGCTCTCTAAGGCGAAGGTTGCCAGCCCACGCTGGGACTTGGCCTTTGTTTCTTTTATTACCGTGACAAGGGCATCTTAAGAAAGGAAGGATTATTTTGGCTCTTGCTTCCAGCTTCCAGTCCATCAGAGCAGTCAGAGCTGCTGAAGCCCGAGGTCACTCTACAGCCACAGTCAAGAGACAGTGAAGGATACATGATTGTGATACATTTTCTTCTGTCCAAACAGACTGGGATTCTAGCCCAGGGAATGGCGCCGCCCGCAGTGGGCAGGCCTTCCCACTTCAGTGTGTCCAGAGAGATCTCTAGAACCTGTCAGGCTAATAATACTAACCACCTCAGACTTCCAAACAAAAACCTCTGTAACTTGGTTGGTTCTCCGTATCGGTGTGTTGCATGCACTTGACTTCAGATGCTTGGTTTAAAGAGAGATGATGTTATATCTGTAGCTGGATAAGGCCCCTAGGTGACTTTTGGGAGGTGCTGCCCTGAGGATCCCAGACAAATCTACTGAGAAGCCATGTTTGTCCATTCAGGACCCATTATATTAATGCAGATCCTGAAGGGCACTGAAGGCTTGTCAGGCCCCAGAACAGCATCTCTACAAACAGCAGCCAGTGTGCTGAAGCACAGTTAATAAAAACTCAGAGAGAGAAACTGGGTGTCAACCTGAAGGTCAGTAAAGCAAAACCGCCCGCCACTGGCTCTTACCTCGACCTCAGTCTGAAATGAAGATCCTGCCTCCAAGAATCTCAGAATGAGACTGTGTCTGAGAGCTGTCTCCCCGCCCCCATTTTATATTCCTCTCTCGAACTGGAATTAAAGGCGTGCACCACCCAGTTTCTCTCTGTGGCTAGTGGGATTAAAGGTGTGTGTCACCACTGCCTGGTCTGTAAGGCTGGCCGGTGGGGCTGTTTTACTCTCTGTTCTTCAGGCCAGCTTTCTTTATTAAAATGCAAATGAAATGCCACCACAGTGTGCTTCTGAGTGTGGGTATGAGTTTCAGGTGACCCGGGCCCAAACCATCCATCTACCGCTGACCATCTGTGTGGTGGCAGCATGCTATCTAGCTTCTGTGTACTTGCTTTTTTTCTGGGTAGTGGGTGTCGATCGGAGCGTGGACACACACACTTTTCATCAAGATAGCCAGAGAATTGCCATGAAGCTTAAGCGAGAGACCATGCGGAGAGAACAAGGGCCGTCTGCAATTTCCTAGTGCCTCCTTCCAGCGATGGCCTAGGGGATAGCTGGGGCTGTGCCTCTCTTGAGTAGTGGGTCACTTGTAGGTACTCACCGGGATGCACTCCCTCCACTCTAGCTGGCTTGCAGAGTTCAAGGTCTCGGGCATGCCTCAGAATCCATACCATCTTTTTGTCCAGCACAGGTTGGTCAGTGGTCAGTGAAGAAATGCCCCTGGGGGAGCCTGGGTATTGACGCATGAGTCCTAGATGGTTCTAGGTTCTAAATTCAGAGACGTGACTGCTATAGCTATGCTGGTCACCTGTCAGATACGTGTCTTGAGTTCTTGAAACACTCTAGGACTTGGTTGAGCACAGTGATCTCCAGCTCTATGGAAAAGCCTCTCTTTCCTAGCTTTTTCTAGAAGCAGAAGTGTGGCTTTTGTGCTTTACCTGGGTTATAATCTGGTTATAATCCGGCTTCTGAGTTTGGAACTCTGGGCTTTGGGCCCCGCGGCCATCCGTGGAGACTGTCCACTAACCTTATGGAGGTGACTTCGGAAGACAGCTCAGACACAAGAGGCAGATTTGCACAGTGTGAGCTGAGTACCTGCGAGGCCTGATCTGGCATGGTGCCCATCTGGGAACCCCCTTAGTGTCCTGTAGCACTGAGGCAGAGCCACCACTGATGACAGGGACAGAGGCGAGGCCTCTTGTGTACCGCAAGGCGAGCGAACACCGTCGGCCACTGAGCCGCATTCCTGGCCACAAAGCAACTTCAGAAAGAAAATGAAAAGATCATTCTCAGCACCCTCCCATGGGACTCTTTAATCAGAGCTCTGCTTTCCAGAGCAGTGGACCTGCTTGCTGTTGTTGGGTAATTAGTATCCTGGGCATAGCCAAGATGAGGGTACAGTGAGCGCCTTTGTTTCAGGCTCATAAATTTCAACACAGGTTAGAAGGAACAAAAGTCTAATTCATGTAGGAGACACCCCGCATGGGATTGTGTGGATGGAGCCAAGGGAGAGACTCCCTGGTAGCCCCAAGGGTGAATGGTGAGCGGGCAGCCCAGGCAGTGGAAGGACACGGAGGATGTTCAAGGACTGGCTGGCTTGGCAACCTTTGACTCTTGCAGGCAGAAGCTGGCCCGTGCAGCGTGGCTGGGGATTGAGACCCGCCTTTGCCACAGCAACGCCATCTACTGAGAGAGAGATCCCAGGAAGCCTCCTCCACCACAGGCCCCAGCTCTGTTAGTTAATTTTCTTGTTGAAGAAACCAGATGCCCTGCGGAGAACAATGTGAGGCTTGCCAATAGAAGTTTGCCACATCTGGGTGGATAAGAAAGTAGGAAGTGGGCCTGTACCCCAGATTCCCAGGGATCCACTTGCCACAGCTATCTGTCTCACCTTCTAGACATTCCATAAATTTCTTAAACGGTACTGCCACCTGGAATTAAGTGTTCAAACTTGTGAGCCCATGAAGGAAGTTGTTAGGAGCCAATTTCCTCCTAAAATCATTGCAGGAACCATCACCCTGGGAAGTCTGCAGAGAACC
>NC_022023.1:20455502-20466359 GCF_000317375.1 Microtus ochrogaster
CCCCCAACTCCTTACCCTATATAAGCTGCACCCCATCTCTAATAAATGGAGGCTCTGACAAACTTAGCATGGCCTCCTTCCTCTTTCTTAGCCCATTTATCTTCCAGATAGTGCCTCTCCGTGACCCTGGAATAACTGAACTGTCAGGCAGGTTACTAACCCTAGACTAAGTAACCTGTCAAGGCAACCAACAGGAAGTCGTACAATATGTACTCTAGATAGAGAGCTTCCTTTTGGATCAGTATATGTCCAAAGGACACATGAGGGCCAGCCGGAGAGTTCAGTGGGTAAAGACACAGGCCACCCAGCCTGGCGAGCTGAGTTTGAGCCTCAGTAACCACTGAGAAGGTCAGAACTAAATCCCATAAGTTGACCTGACTTCCATATGTGCAACACGGCACATGCACATGTGTGCATGTAAGAGTATGTATGCTTATATATACAAATAAGTATAATTTAAAAATATTTTTAAAGTTATTAAGAATCTATAAATGACATATAATTTATTATGCATATAATATTCTTTGTTTCTTGGAGGGAGGTCATATGACTAGAACTAATATGTATGGGTCCTTTTTTGGCATGTGTGTGTATGGGCTATATACATGTATATATTCATGTTTGCATGTATATGCATGCATACAAATGTGTGGTTGTGTATGCATACGTGTGTGCATATGAATGACAACCCAAGATTGACATCAACCACACATTTATATGCATATTATTCATCGAGACGGGGTCTCTCATTTGAACCCAGAACTCACCAATATGACCAGTCTAGCTAGCTAGCTTGTCCCGAGGGTCCCCATGTTGTCCTTTCACGCTCTGGAATTCCAGGTGTACCACTCTATCTACCCAGCGTTTACACGGCTTCCAGGGCTCTGAACTCTGTTACTTGTGCAGCAAGCACTTTATCCTGAGTCCTGGCCTCAACCCCTGTTGGTCCCTCTGATGTGCGAAGTGCCGCGATGTGATAGGTTCTTTATTTATATTAAACGGAAGAAAAAAAGCTAGTCAAGCCAGCCGTGTGCCGTTAGTGCTGCTGTCTTCAAGGGGACGTGGTGACAGTTCATATCAGCAGGGTGCTGAGCATTCGCTTAGGGTTTGCTAGAACAAGAGAGCTGGCTGGAGTGCTGAAGGGTGAGAACCAGAGTAAAGGGGCCTTCTGTTTAGCAAAGAGGACCACATTTGTGGCCGTTGCAATGTAGGAACTAGCATGGAAAGTTAGTTTGTTCTGGAGCTAGTTTGTGTGTGTGTGTGTGTGTGTGTGTGTGTGTGTGTGTGTGTGTGTGTGTAGGACAAAAGGGAATGAATGCATTTCTTTTGAGACAGGGGCTCATCGTGTATCCCAGACTGGCTTCAAGAACTTGCTCTGTGACGGAGGGTGATCCTCCTGCCTCCACCTCCAGGGATTATAGGAATGCCTGTCAACTTTAATTTAGTTTTACATGATGTCGGGGCTAGAACCCAGGGCCTTGGGCACGGGTAGGCAAGTAAGTGTTCTTTGTGCCAGAGCTCCAGGTCACAAACATCGAGACACAAATTTCATGTAGCATACCGTGAAATATGATTAAGATTTTTTTCCCCCAAAATTCTTATAAAATTTAAAAGCCATCCAAATTATACTCCCCAAACACGGGGCGGCAGGCTGGATGTGAGCGGCCGGCCGCAGTGTACCTACATGCAGTCGCTTATCAGGCACTTGTGAGTGGATGAAAGGGTCTAACAGTGAGCATCAGTGAGGAGGAAGTACTGACCACTGAGAGCTGATAAGGTAAAGGGTCAGTGTGGTGCTTTCCCCGGAGGAGTTTGCTGAGATTTCCATAAAAACTCCCTAGACAAATTAGCATGTGCAGTCCTTGTTCTGACAGGCCGTAATCAAGAACCCGCTTCCTTAGACAGATCACGTGCCCCTCTTGGCCTCTCTTGATGCTTGTTCCTGAGTGGGTACGCGCATGCATTTCTGTGTCAAAAAGGTCTCATAAGTCATTTTCAAGGGCTTTTCCCCCCGAAACACTCGAGGTTCAACAGAAACATATTTTTTAAAGGCGAATTTACCCTATTCACGCTTTTCTTTGCTTCTTACTCCCTTTTCGCAGATTCTGTGTGTCGCCTTCTCCTCCACGCTCCTTTAACACATCTGTCTGTCTGTCTGCCTGTCTGTCTGCCTGCGCACATGGAGAGCTGAGTTTGTGGAATCGAGTCTCTCAACTGTGCGGGTCCTGGGGACCTGAATCCAGCCACCAGGCTTGGTGCCTTTTCTCACGGAGCCAGCTCATCTATGCCACCTTCTCAGTTTGACTCCATATCTTTAAACATCCTCCGGTTGAAGGTTTGTAGATTGCAGTGCCTGCACTATGGGACAGGATGGTACCTGAGCTGGGAACAGAGCTGGAGACTCAGAAACACAAGCATACAGACGGACAGAGACACGGGGACACGGGTCTTCCTTGACACAAGAGTGCCAAGAATGCCCACTTTATTGTGCTGAGGGGCAGCTCATATAGGGCTCTCTCTGCTTAGGTCCCAGCTCTCAGGATCTTTCAGCTGCGGACTCATCAGAACCCACTCCCTGCCATCAGGGTCTCACGCTCAGAGCAGCTGCAGGCTACACAGAGCAGAGGAAAACAAGTTGTTTACAGGAAATTTTCAGGGTCTGGTGGTCCACAGTCCCCAACAGTAGATGTTGCGTTTAAAAGCATCCCAGGAAAAAGGAGAACAATAAGGATGAATATCTAGGATAAGAAAATAAACTAGCAAGAGGGGAGGGGTAGGCATCTATTCTTTGTGTTGATCTGTAAGATTCAGCCATCTGGAGAAAGGTTTTTCCAGATCTATCTTCCTTCCTTCCTTTCTTTTTTTCTTTCTTTCCTGGTCTTTCTTTCTTTCTTTCTTTCTTTCTTTCTTTCTTTCTTTCTTTTTTTCTTTTTTTGAAACAAATGTCATGTTCTCATGCCCCCCTCCTACCTCCTTTCTCTTTCTAGGGGAAAAAAAATAAGAGGACCTCGTTTTTTATTGAGATTAATGAAATCTCTTCTTCTCTTATTGGCAACATGAGCTTTCGACAGATCGCTGATCTCACGCTGAATGAAAAGTGTAGCCCAACAATGGAGGCCGAGGCTGGGGGCTTGAACCCAATTTGGATTAACATGCACAGCGGCCGGCATTCAGAAGTGAATGGCGACCAGTGTTTGGAGTTGGGGCTTAGCCTCAGCCGCCAGGACCAGGCTATTGTTCCACTCTGATCCAGGGCCTGTTACTAGGAGCCTGAGCCTCACAATCAGGTGCTCAGAGGTGACAGGCCAGCATCAAGCTGTCAGTCAGGTGGCTGAGAGCTATCAGGCAATAGCCAGGGCAGACACTGAGCTGGGAACCTTAGGGAGAACTTAGTTTTGAAGCCCCGTAGCCTCCAAAGTCTCAGTTTCTCCTGTGAACAAATTGCTTTAAAAATGAATTCTGAAGGCTCCACAATTTTACTTTTGCCTTAACAAATTATCCTTAATTATGTGTGTGCCCGTGTGTGGGGGTCTGAGGACGACTTGTGAGCACTGCCCTTTGCTGACTCGCACGAGAGCTGTTCAAGACGGAGTCCACACCCTTTAAGGAGGGGCTGCCCTTGACTTTTACCAGTTGGTAGCCTGCAAGTGCCTCTCTAAGCACCTGCACGCAGGCAAAAACTGGGCAGACCTGTTTGAACCAAAACCCCAGAGAATGATCGGACCATTCAGTTCATTCTGTCAATGTTGATTTTCTGTCTTTAATGCTCCATGCTGAGTGTCTGGGTGACACCCACAGGGTCTTCCAGATAGGCATAGGGCTCTTCCTTCTTGCCAAGGTGGAACCAAGTGCTTCTCCCCTACAGCCGTGTCTTCTTTAGCTGGCCTCCTTGCATGGACAGCTCGACTAACACCTTCCCCCCCACCCAGTTGAGAACTGAGTGGCAGCCTATATCTCCTCTTCTCCCTTCAAGCTGTACCTCGGGCTCAGCAAAGGCCACACGGCTTCAGAACCGTTCTGGTTCTCATCTTTTCTTGTATTCAAATCGACTTTTCTCTCCATGGCCGTTCCAGCACGCTCCATGTGGGACAGAGTGAGGGTCTCAGGGGAGGACACATTCATTGATAGGAATGAACCGTCCGTTGTTACTGAATTAATTCTGCTGATCTGAGGGTCTGCCCGACGTCGCTCGTGAGGTCTGAGATCTAGCCTAGTGTCACCACTAGGAACTCCTTTTGTCTCAGGAGTTGTTCAGGAGTGACAAGTCCTGTGGGCAAGACAACTAAGTAGGAGAGCCAGGAGCGAAAACTTCTTCTGTCCCTGCGGTTTTTGTAGTTCAGTCTCTTGGTTCTCCTTTGTAAATTTTGATTTTTGTTTTTGAAATACTGTTACAGTGGGAACAGCGGGTAAAGCCGCCACTCGCACTACTTTGACCAAGTCAGTAGCTCTTCTGTGAATCACTTTCCTGTGACTTGGTTCGGTTCCTTTTAATACACAGATGGCACTACTTTCATGTAGCATCACAGTAGACTTGATATGAGGAATTGCCATAAAAAGTCTTTACAGCTGCCATTAATCTTTCCTACTTGTTTGATGTAGGAAAATTACTTCCCATGTCTTTTGGCTTGTCCCATCCATCCCGTGAGGATTACTATTTACAGTCTGAGGATGAAGGAACTAAGCGAATATAGTTCCTGACCTTGGTGGTTCAGCAGCGATGTTCAGCTTTATGATGGAATGAAAGCCCCATATAACAGTTCTGTTTTTCATTTTCAGTAAAACACACAAGTTGCTCAACTCATTATAAAGTAGGTCTTCTGTCAGACAGTTCAGCTCATCCCAAATCTAATGCATGTGTTCTGAACATGTGTAAGGGGTAGGCTGGCCGAAGTCAAGGTATTCAGTAGGTTAGGTGTACTGCATGTTGACTTACGATCTTTTCTACACGTTCTGGGCTTAGCAGATACAAACCCATCATCAGCTGAGACACTTGTATTAGCAAAGTCCATTTCTTCCAAGTCACAGATTTAATATGTAATGGAACCATAGCCAAGCCTTGTGTCTTGCTTTAAAGTGGGGAGGTCAGGCTCGGAAGCAATGATGAAATGACCTGAATTAGACAAGTATCCCCGAATCCTTAGCACCCCTCAGGTGCCTGCTGCAAGTGGCTCCTGACTTGGGGATGAAGAAGGGAGCTGCTGACCTCATGCAGTCCAAGCTGGAAGCAGCAGTCAGTCCCACAGGGTGGATCATCACCTGTCAAATTTATAGGCATTGATTCCTGAATGTTGCCAGCTATTGGTGTCAAATTGTCCTACCAGATTCTACAAAGATGGAATGTTTCCAGTTCAACCCCACGAACACGGCACCACGTGAGCAACCCTTACCCTCGTCATACAAGCACAGCCATGCGGAGATGGAGTTTCAGGGTTTTACCAAGTCTTGGGAAATGATGATGTACGGAGGCCAAGAGAGCTGAGGTCACAGGGCCACACTGAGTTCCTAGAAGTAGAGTGAGGCAAATGGGAACCAGTGGCTGGTGACTCTGTCCATTGTCCTTACATGACTTTTGTGTTTGACGTTCATTACAGACTCTGTTTGTTGAATGGAGAGGAGGGCAGGTAGAATTGCTTGTTTTGAGCCGCTGCACTCTCTCCTGCTGGAAAATAACTAATATAAGGAAACTCTTTTCACATCCTTAAATTTTCACAAGTGGAAACTGGGTGTGTGAAAGCAAGTGTATAAAAGAATACAGGAGAATATGTATGAGTCCCTTTGTGAATGTATCATCCGTCTGTCTGTCTGTCTGTCTATCTATCTATCTATCTATCTATCTATCTATCTATCTATCTATCTATCTATCTTCATCATCTATCATCCATAATCTATTACCTATCTATCCACAATCTATCTATCTATCTATCTATCTATCTATCTATCTATCTATCTATCATTTATCAATGATCTAGCATCTATTTCAGTTGTTCTCAACCTGTGATTCATGACCCTGGCAGGGGTCAAATCTCAGATATCCTGCATATCAGATATTTACATAACAATTCATAACAGTAACAAAATTAAAGATATGAAGTAGCAACAAAATAATCCTATGGTTGGGGGTCACCCCAACACGAGGAACCACATTAAAGGGTCTCAGCATTAGAAAGGTTGAGAACCACTGATCTTTCTGATGGTGTGAGTGTGTGCATCTCAGTGTGAATCTGTGGGAATGAGCAAGTGGGTAGATGTGGTGGGAGAAAGTCTTGAATAGTGTGTCCAAGGCCCCCTATTCTGACAGCTTTAGCTATAGACTAAGGATGGCAGGCACCTACTTGGTATTACATTTCTTAACATTAGTATCTTCAGGGTTACATGGCAGAGGTCATAGTTCACATTTCCCTGACCTGATGATAAGATTCAGAGCCTTTAGGTACCCTGCCTGAGGTCTTCTGGGGAGTGGCAGATCTGAGTCTTGACTAAAGTTGGTGACCTTTTTGCCACACCAGCCTTCCCAGCTTAGCAAGACACTGCTCTCAGGCACAATGTTTATTAGGGTAAAAAGACTGGGCGGCAAGACAGATGGAGCTGAGCTCTATTGATCTTGAGAAATACTGGAAGAAGAAGTAATAATTCAAAGTCTTTGAGTAGGGGTTAAGTATTGGGACATTTCAGGGGATGGAAGTCTCCACGAGTATCTGGGCCTATCTGCCTGACTTTACACCAAACTTTTCTTCAGAGCTGGCATCCAGAAGGTCACCTTTATAGAAAACATCCCCCGTTGCTTGTTTGGTTCCAATAAGACGCTGGACGGAAGGTCCCTAACCCGGAGCAAGGATGAGGGCCAAGCGAATCAAAAGATGCCGTTTTTAAAGCATAAAGGAAACCCTTTACCCCTTTAGTTTTCACATCTCAGTATCCATGACAACTGGACAGAGTGAAGAAAATGGCTGTCCCTCCCTTCTTCATTGTTTGACTTTCTGTTGCTGCAGCAACTGAATCTACTGAGCCCAGCCAGATTGTCCCGTGGCTTTCTTCTCTCCCAGTCCCCTTTTATTGCCGGCCCTCCTCGGTGCCAACGTGGCTTTGTCTTACTCTGGAGACATCTGTGAGAACCGAGGACGAGGACGGGCAAAGTGTCAGGCTCTTGATGCCCCTGAGAATCCTTTGAGATGGGAGAAATTGCTGCAACAAAGGGGCAGGGAACAAAAAGGCCTGCAAGGCTCACACCAGCCTCGGAGGGTCTTTATCATCTTAACCCTTGGGATTTAGTGCCTCCAGTTCTGCCTTTCCCAGGGACGGTTTGGCAGGGTTACCGAAAGAGTGGGTCCAGGAAACTGGTTGGATAGCAGCCTCAGAAGGGTTCCTAGGAGACAAAGTCCGGTTAACTTTGCATAGGGCTCTCTCTTCCTTCCTCGCCCCTCCTTCCATAGCCCCTCTCCTCTTCCACTTTTCCTCTCTTTTGTGTTTCTGATTAATAATCTCCCACTTGGAACCTACCTTCTTGTTTAGAATTTTCCAACATTCATCAATCAGCTCCTTTCAATAATTCGTTTTAAGGAAACAATCGGATATTTCTACAAAGATGTGTGGATTCACACAGTGCTGGGATGTGGTGGGAAAATCTAAATGGATGTCCAATGTGTCTGTTGCCCTGTCCCTCATTTATACATTGGTAACGTGGTGGCTGCACTTTTCCTATAACTGCCTGGTGGCCCTGTGCGGACCCTTGGAGATCCACGGCAAGCAAAACAGACACGATCCCTGTCATCATTTCACTTCGGTTCCTATGGCAAATGCCCAGGCACAGTGCAATTTAGGGAAGAAAATGTTAAGCTTATTTGGTTTCCAGTTGTAGGTCACAGTCAGTATTGTGGAGAAGTCAAGGCAGGAACTTAAAACATTGTACTTGGGGCTGGAGAGATGGCTCAGTGGACCATTCCAATTCCTAGCACCTACATGGCAGCTAACAACTGTCTGAAAGTTAAATAAATCATAAAAAAACCAAAACAAAACATTGTACTTGTAGTCTGGAGCAGAGAGAAGAAATACCTGGATCCTTGCTTGCTCTCCTGCTTAGTACTCAGAGAGTTTATTCTTATACAGCCTAGGACTTAATGTGCAGTGGTTTCACCCACAACCAGGGTGGGTCTTCTCAACTCAATTGGTGAGCAAAAGACAATCTGCCTCACCCCGCCCCCCTGCCCATGCCAACAGGCTAGAGGTAGAGAATCCTTTATAGAGACCCTCTTCCCAGGTGACTCTAGGCATGTCAAGTTGACAGTTAAAGCTAAGTATTACAGGCCTTGCCAGATAACGCAGACCTCAGTGCAGACCACAGTTTGTAGCGAGTACTGGGATGGACAAAGCAGGGGTGGGGCATTGAGAGTCCACCAGTGACTCTTCTCGCCAGCTGCCAGGAGAGAGATCTCTAAATGCAGGTGAGCTCAGATGTACGTGCCTAGGTCTTCATGCCTTAGCGGCCTGAGCTCTTATTGGCTGAGTAACCTCCCCAACTCAGGAAATGCAGATTTTGGAGGTGTACTAGAGCTAGCTGTTCTTTAGAAAAGGCTGGGAGGTGGCTGGACAGCCCCACCCAGAGCCTCGGGGAGACCACGGCCAGGTCCAAAGCACACTGAGGAGGGCCAAGCTGAGCCAGCAGAGAACGGTCTCCCCCGGCCCGGCGAAGGGGGCGGTGAGAATGTGTGTGTACAGCTGCAAGGGTGTTTGCTGACTTAGCATCCGGAAAGCCAGGGATTTGCTGTTTTCTCATGGCTTCACGTTTTTCAGAGGAGAGGCTGCCTCCTTAAGTGAAAAGGGAGGAAGCAGTGTGTGAAGGTGGTGAGGGAAGAGAGTTATAGCCTGGGAAAGAAAAAGGGTTGGGAACGTGAACTGTAAAACAAGCTATGAAGTAACATGTCTGTATCCGGAAGGAAAACTGTAGTGTATGTTTAGATGTATAAGAATATTACATATACATATTCACACACACACACACATATACACACACACATACACACATATGTACAGTTTCTGGTTAGTTAGACACTATATAATTTAAAATGCTTCATGCTTTTCTTTTTCTTTGAGACAGTGTCTCTCACTTTGCAGCTCTGGCCCGGAATTTACCAAGTAGATCAGGTTGGCCTTGAACTCACAGGCGTGATGGAGTGCCTCCCTACTTTATGCTTTTTCTGTGTTTTCCAAATCCACTGAAGTAAATAGACATTCGTTTGGCTCTCAAAAACAGACAAACAAAAAAGCAACCCCCCAAATAACCTCACAAACAGTTTTTTTTTTCCCACGAAGGATATAAAATAGTATATAAGACCATTTGCTTTCATTTTTAAAGGAAAACCTGTACATCATATTGAAAATGATGGGACAATTAACTATCATTAAACTGTTTGTGGCTTAAAACAGCAAAGCAATCAAATATTTGTCAACGAGAGTCGCCCTTAGCGTGAAGGAGTATGGTAGAGGCTGTGGCGCGCATGTCAGCAGCTTCATTCTTGGAAGTCGGAGCTTTCTTGCCTGGAAGTCCAAGACTGGAATCTTTGCTCCTGGGGAAAGGCGGACAGTGACCAGTGTCCATGCTGCCTGAGACAGTCGAGAGTGCCTACCCACTGAACCAAATCCCAAGCCCTGGATGGTGTCTTCGATACCTCGGATGATCTTCAAAATTAAGACTGTTCTTCGAAAGTTTCTCAGACTTGAACAAGTTATGTTATCAAAACCACGCTTTCGATGGCAAGGGTGTCTCTGCAGAACCGTCTGAACATGTGAAAACACGTGGAAGTGTTTGTCTCCCTCCCTTCGGGTACCTTAGGAGCGGTCTATAGACATTGCTTCAGTATGGAGCTAACTGGAGACACAGGCCGGGAATTGTGAGCACAGCACATGTTCTAAATCTAGCTCTATAAAATTAGCCTTATTCTAAGCAATATCCATGAAATCACTGTTAGCTGACTATGTATGGCTAATATGCATTCAAATTTAATGCATAGCTACCCAAACCTTCCCATTTGTACCATCCACAGTTATCCAGCACGTGGCACACTCAGGGAAGGGAGGCTTCAGTGTAGAGCCTGGACAGTTTGCACACATCTTGCTCTGAAATCCTTCTTGGGACAGAACACCGGCACGGGGGGCGGGGGGAACGGTGTGCACAGGGTGACTTTCCTAAGACCTTGTCTATATAGGTACCCCAAACCCCAACCCACCCTGGGATAAGGGCGTTAGGTTGCAAACCTGGCTCAGCTGGGGAAAGACAGGGCCAGGACCTTTTATTCTGCCCTCTGCTGGTCCCACCTGACCTCACCCAGCCCCTGTAATTGGGTCTGTAACTCCTCAGAACAAGGGAGGAAAAAAAAAAGAAAAAGGAAAATTCTTCTCTTTCTGAGATGTTGCTTGTCCAGGAGAGGCCAAGGGGCTGACAGACTGCACAGCCTTGAAATCAGACAGTGTCTCTCCATCAGAGCTGAGGGGAAGCGGTCCTAGCTAAGTTAATTCAGGCTTGAATCTAGTAGTGTCAAGGGTATAGACATCCAGGCCCCGGCAGGGCCCTGCGTGCTTGACTCGGCTTTTGTTGCCTTGCTTTCCCTGTAAGCCTCAAGTAGCTTTCTTTTCTGAACGCTCATGGTCAGACCAGTACTGAAAAGGACTGTTAAGAGTGAGAGTCAGCCTAATGGTCCTCCAGCCTGTGAGGTTTACCCAGCATCTACTCTCCAGTTCATGGTCCTACAGACTGTGAGGTTTACCCAGCATCTACTCCCCAGTTCATGGTCCTCCAGCCTGTGAGGTTTACCCAGTATCTACTCCCCAGTTCATGGTCCTCCAGCCTGTGAGGTTTACCCAGTA
>NC_022023.1:20466519-20467174 GCF_000317375.1 Microtus ochrogaster
AGGTTTACCCAGTATCTACTCCCCAGTTCATGGTCCTCCAGACTGTAAGGTTTACCCAGTATCTACTCCCCAGTTCATGGTCCTCCAGACTGTGAGGTTTACCTGGTATCTACTTCCCAGTTCGTGGTCCTCTAGCCTGTGAGGTTTACCAGGAAACTACTCCCCACTTTGTGGAGAGCATGCAACAGAGGTTTCCTTCGGGCCACTGACTGATGAATGTTCCTAAGACACTTCCAACCTCAGACTCCTTTCTCTTTTGTGGTCTCATAAACCCTCACACGTTTGTCACGATTTTTTTCCCGTAACTTATAATTTCCCAGCCACGAAAAAAACCAGTACCCTCTACCTGGCGATGGCTTCCCCTACACACAGACTTCTTACTCAGAGGCCTGTAAACCCAATTTATACCCTAAGCTCCTCTGATGTCTCGATCCTGTTTGTCCATCCAAGGTTTGGGAATCAGAGAAGGTGTTGAGAGGTACATGCATCTGTGTGTGTGTGTGTGTGTGTGTGTGTGTGTGTGTGTGTATAGTGTGTGTGTGCCTGCGTTCCTGTGCATTTGTGTGTATATTTTGTGTGTGTGTGTGTGTGTGTGTGTGTGCGCACACGCGTGCACATGCTCACACGCACCTCTGCGTTCCTGGGCATATGTGTG